>NC_142616.1:25277447-25581197 GCF_059453375.1 Lepisosteus platostomus
TATAATTTTTAATAATAAAAAAATGTTTTGTAGGAAACACTCATGTCTATACATAATGATGTTTGGAAAAATAACAATGCTTGATTAATTATTGCTTGACTGGTCCAGTCTTAGTTTTAGGAAAGGTAAACATGATTAGAATGACATAACAAAGAGGTACTTATGAGCCAGAGTATCAACAGGCTATTGCCTATAATTTCATTGCAGTCAAATGCTCGTATGTCTGGACTAATTATGTAAACTATGATACAGCAGATAATTATAAGTGGGGGATAAATCCTTTATCTCTGCCATTCAATATTTTTGGTTCAAAGTCACTCCAAAAAGTAACAAAGTATTTGCTGCAATGTACTTTATACATAATTGTACAATTATATAGATAACAGAACACCACAATACCTACTAAATTAGTTAAATAAAAATTGGTTCAGTACCCTTTAATTTGTCTTTTATTCAATGATATTGTTAATACTCATATTTTAGAGCTCTGAAATAAACAAATACATGGTATCATATGTTTACTGTAAACAGTCAGTGTTACATCTCTCTGCAAAAAAGGCTTTCTGAGAGGTGCTGGCAGATGGGTTCAATCAATCCTCCTTCAATAAATCTGACACTGCCTTAAACACAACAGATGTGAAGAGGCTGAATAGAAAATAGGACCTTTTTTATGCTAATAAAGGT
Source organism: Lepisosteus platostomus (assembly GCF_059453375.1). Taxonomy (NCBI): domain Eukaryota; kingdom Metazoa; phylum Chordata; class Actinopteri; order Semionotiformes; family Lepisosteidae; genus Lepisosteus; species Lepisosteus platostomus. The sequence continues at coordinate 25,278,132 of NC_142616.1, forward strand.
GTTTAACCCGGAATAGTTAATAAGTCATCCACACACACTGAGTCACAGTGTGGAAAATTAATGGTTCTGCTTGAGGAAACAAAATAGCATACTGTAAAAGACAACAGAAATAAACAATGAATTTGGTTTAAATGATGAATACTTTATGGCCTTTCATGCTTCAGGGGTTATGTAAACAATTCTTTTAAAATATTTTAAATGCATAAAATGTATGTTCTTTAATGTGCTGTAATGCAGCCACTTTGATGATAGTTGGATCAGCTCTTGCTGGGCAAATTATAGTATTCTTTCCTGCTACCACAGTGATTTTTCCCTGCTAAGAGTAAAGGGTTGAACAAGCAGATCATTTATTTTTCTCTATTTCTAGGAGAGTACAGTAAAGAGATATAAAAGAGCTACATAACAGGGCTAATAAATCAATCACTTTTTTACCTGTTATTGGAAATATCTTTTGGGATGTTCCACCACAGTTATATACCATAGTTTCAGAATACCAGGAGTGCTGTGCCACTACTATATCCCATTGGAATGACGAAGAGTGGCATTAACTTATTAATCTTCAAGGTTTTATAGTCTGAAAAGACTGTAAAAATATTAAACATATAAAAAATGTACAATACATATCAATCAAAACAAAGTTTACAGTAAAAACACACATACTCTTACATATAATTAATTATAATTTATCCATACTGCAAACAGGTGGCCTCTGTAAAATGGGAAAAAATATAACTGAAAAATAAGTAATATCGCAATTGGAAGCATCTGTGTTTAAATCATGACTAACGTGAGGTGTGTGTAAGCAGGAATGAAGGAATTCTGTGTATTTAAATACCATAAATGAGTCATTTATGTCATTTACTTTGAGTATGAATTCTTATGGTGAAATTACTTCACTATTTTACCATTTTTGCTGGTGAGAGTGCAAGAACAAGCACTGAGGATATTTACCTCATAAAAAAGAGCAAACAGTATTGAACAGCTACTGGAACTACCTTATTGGGCAATTGCTGGTTTGTGGCTAGAGATGAGAAGGAATCTAAAGAATTTAAATTCCTGTAATTCCTAATCAATTCGTTATTATGCTTATAATGAATTATCATTCTAGGTGAGGTAATATCAGTTGGTACATACTGTACATATATAATACCAGGCTTCCTATTTAGCATAGGCGCGTTTTAAAAAAGCAAGTATTTTGATCTAGAACTCCCTCTTGTGGACTTTATTTGAAGACTGTAGCTTGATTTGAGAATGTAAAAGCCAACACATTACCAGTTTATACACTCAAATAGTGATATAGTTTGCTTATTTAAAGGGGAAAAAAGAAAATCTTGCTTATTCAGAACCATAATCAGGTAATTTACAGATCACCTAATTAAAAAGGGAAATACTGTATGCATCCTTACTCCATGAATAACATGGGGTTTGTCTTTATAGAGGTACTGTATAAGATATTAAGAATTAAAGGATACTAACTTTCTTTAACAGCATGAATAAAAACTAAATGTCTGTACAGTATTTTATCATGGTAAAAATGCAGTATTTTCATTCTTAACATTCCTCCAAACACACATAACAGTAATTATGGTATCTTAACATTTTACAGAACTTGTTTCAAGTAGTTAATTAATAACTTGGATGTTCATTGTCAAACAAAAATGCAAAAATGCAATTATTTTTTCTCACCTGTGAAATTTTATTTTGGGGTGGATAGGAACTCTTTCAATTCACTCTGAAAGACTTCACCATTGTCTTTGTTGAAATTAAGTCTAATTTGGTTTCAACTTCCATTAATATCAGACATAATTTTTGATCCATTCAGAATCCAAGTATACGTTTTCATCATATCTTCCATCTTCCTTGATAGGTGAACTGAAACTCTGGCTTGCCTATGTACCAGTTGAATCTCTTTCTTAAATGGGTGATACTATATAATATATAATATCGCTGCAACATACATATGACACTGTTTTTTTTCAGCTTCCAGCCTATGACGTGTAATTATGCTAGAGTTCAGAGATGCTCCTGCACTGAGTCCTTTTATAAAAACAAAAATATTATTTTACAAGCACCACATGATTGAGGTAAATATCTCAGTTTTAAAATATTGGGAAAGTAGACAGTCATCTTTAGGAACTAAATATTTTTTTTTTATGTCTCCTTCCAACAGAAAAAAAATCAGTCCTTGATAGTTCTGTAATCTTCTCGTGTATTTATTGAAAATGTATCCAATACAATCTGTTTTTAAAACTATATTCCATTGTTTGGCTTATTTTTAATTTGAAACACTTATTGTATGGGCCCTAGCATCTTCCACTTTCACTGGAATCTGAAACACTGTCTTCAGGAAACTGCTGAAAATGTTTCTAAAACCATCACGGGTTGAGAAGTGAGATGTCAGTAGGGCACATCAGTTTATTTCTTCATGCTTCTATATAGAAGCAGCCGGGTGTAGCACCTGCCTAGCAGGAAAAATCTTCAATTTAAGAGTTCTTAAATTGTGTGCACAAAATTTTACAACTTTTCTATATGGTACCTTTTTCAGGCTTTCTGTTATTTCATTCAAAAATGTTTTCTTATATCTTCAAAACAGTGTCGCATTTCCACTGTTTTAGCATCTGGATCCAAAAAAAGCCAAAAAATAATTTCCTGAAAGGAAACACAAATGTCATGTCTCCAAGGTGTTCAAACTCAGCTTGTCCTTCATTGTGTGTTGTGATGTCTTGGACAACTCCAATCTTCTTACTTAAGATGCACCAAACTGTTTGTTCACCTGGTGACTAAACAATAACAATGCATTAACATTATCTACTGTATGTGCACAAAAGGCCAATTAAAGAGCAAATTGATGCAGTCTCTTCAATCTGAAGTTGTAGGACTTCGATTCCCATTATTTACAAACAATTGCCTCCTTCATAGTTGATTATTGTGCTTTCTTGTTAGAATGTTTATAAGCTGAATGTTCATTACAAATTTAGTGAGGAATGCATTAATTTGAAAACCTTCTGGTGTTTTCATCTTTATTCTGGTAAAGGATTATTGAAACAAATAAATGAAGAATAATTTAATCAGTCATTGAAATTAATTTACTTTTACAAAGCAGTGATCATAAGGTCTTAACTCCCAACCACTCCAGTACCTTTTCAGTATTATGATATAATACTACAGTGAGGCCTTTAACTGATTATGAATATATCAGAACCTACCTGTTTTGGCTGACTGGAAGAGCTATGACCAAAGAATGAAGGCTAAAGAAAAAAACAAAAATAAAAATAAAAACTGAAAAATGGGTATAAAATAAAAAAGAACAGAGAAATAAGTATAGTTTAGACCACAGTAAGAAAAGGAAGCAAAACACAAAGCAAGAAAAGAATGCTTAATACTGTATGTATCATATACTTATATTACATAAAACCTGAGATCTGATATTAATTAAATAATCAACTAACATTGTTGTGCTTTATAATTGTTTAATTCCATGCATTCAGCTAAAATGATCCATCTTTATTTCAATAAAAGACATCTCTAAAATTAAAATTAACATGTCTAATATAAACATACTTCCTTCCTTTCTTTACCAGGAAACTGCTTAAGCCTAGTAATGATCATGGCAAAGTGAATCCTATCCCAGAAGCACAGGGCACAAAGCAAGAGCTAGGCATATGCAAACATGGATAATTTACTTACTTTACACTAATTTACTTAACCCTCATGTCTTTGTGAGGTACAGTAGGAGGAAGCTTGGAAGATGAAAATGGAGCACTTGAAGAAATCCCACATGAAACTCAGGAAAGCATGCAAGCTCCACAGAAAAGGAGCACAAAGATGGAATCAAACACAGGGCCTCATGAGTAGTGAGGCAGCTGTGTTGGTTGCCATGGCACCCAATACCGAAAATTCATTGTGTAAATTATACCATTTGTGTCTGTCTGTAGTATTGACCAATAAAATAAAAAAAATATTTACCTTCTCTTCTAATTCCTTTATCTGTCGTTTCTGTGCTTCTATTCTTTCTTCTAGCTCTTTAATTCTCTATAAAGTGTTATGCAAGACAAAAATAAACATTCTGATGTGTGATGCAGTCTATTTCAGATCTATAAAAATAATCTTCACTATTTATGATATTATATTAAATGGCAATTCACCACTTCAGCTAGGCATCCAAACACTGAGACCCCAAAACATACCGAAGTTTCCCCGTGTGTGGGAAAACAACCAACAACCACATCCTAAAAATGTCTAGAAGCCATAAAAGAAAGTGTGCCCTGTTAACTCAACAACTATCAAATTAAATAGTTCGACAGTATGGGAAGCTTTTTGGGAAGCTCTTGAATGGAAAATTTTCTGTTATCTGCTGCTTCAATGGAAATGTGCGTGCTCTTGTGAATGAAGTGACAACCACATTTGTGCTACAGTACATGGGATTAAACATACATGTAAAGTTGCTGCATGAACTTCTGAATAATCTGTGGAAAGATAGGTCTTTTTACTAATTTCTAATTTTCAGCTATATGTATGTAGATCATTCACTTAAATGAAGACACTAAAACATTTCATCAACCAACAGCCAACCGAGTACGAAAAGGGTGTTACATTTTACTGCTAGCAATGTTAAAGGCTTAGAACTGTCTTCCAGTAAATCTACTGTAAGTATTTTATTAGCAAACACATTTTTCTCTTTTTCTCCTCACAGTGTTGTGCTGTCAAAAGCTGGCTACGCTGTGGGAGCTACAAGAATGAAAGGGAAAATGAAGGAAAGAAAGCTGTGCCCACACCTGTTGCGCATGATGAACCAGCTCCATCCTCTCTCTGAGTATCTGAGCATCTCTCTCTCGGAGCTCACTCATCACCTGCCGTTTCCACTGGTCCACTGCGTACTTCAAAGTCTCCCGCTCCTCGTCTGAGAGCAGCTCAGACATCTTGGCTCCAGCTTCCTGCTGCAGGGCATCAAACAGCATGGCTTCCAATTCAAGGATCCGCTGCCCATTACAAAAGGAGAGATACACTTACAAAAAAAAAGTCATGCATATTTCCTAATGAAAGCCAGGTTTCTTATTTTCAACACTTATATTTTAATCCAAATGCTTTTTCTAGAAAGACAGCAATAAAAAGTACTAATACGATGTAGGATTGTAGCACATCTACTGTGGAGCTGGGTTTCTAATCCTGGTGCTGGGTACCAACACTTGCTGGTTTTCTTTGAATTTGAGCTATTTACTTAAATTAATTCTTAAACGACCCAACAAACTGCTTGGTAACAACATTAGCAAGTTTTCTTTCTACTTAAAAGTTGGATATTTTAAGTTACTTTAAATATGCAATAGTTAAAATGTAGTTCCTAATGGAAATAAATATTGAGTTCTAATTAATCATATTATTATGTCTATATAAATGCCTTATAGACATATAAATATACATATAAATGATATACAGTATATATATCAGCCAGCCTACTGAAAACAGCTTTTGAAGATCATCAAAGATAAATACATTTGAAGGCTACAGTATTTACACTGTAATATATTTTGTAAAAGCAAATAAAAATAGCTTTTAAGGCAAGTAAAAAAATAGAAAATACTGTAGCTTTCACCTTATGTGCTTGATCCATTGACTGTTTCCTGTAGTCCAGTTCTTCATCCAGATACCCTTTCTGTTTACTAAAGAGCTCCTTAGAAAAAAAAATTACAGATAATCTTCCCATAAGATGCTCAGTCAGAAGGCAGAAAACAGAATATAGAAAATCTTTTTCAAGATGTCAATTACCTTTTCATTTTCAAGGTCCAGCATTTTTTGCTGTAAAGCTGATTTGGTGACTTCTATTTGCTGGAGCCACTGAAAGCATGAAATTATAACCATTGGGTTAAGTAGATATAGAACCATATAAAAATTTTATTTGTACTTCAGAAATACCCCATAGATATAAAACTTATCCATATTAAGGGGGTAAATGCTACTCCTCTCTTGTGAAATCCAATAAGTGACAATGAAAAACAAAACACTCATTGCCAAAACGTACAAATTGCTGTTTAATTGTAATTCATTGCAATTACTTTTTCAGTTTTTTTTTAATGGGGCTGTCTGTTTGAAATCTGAAAAGCAACTGCATCTTGTCTTCAATTTGTGCGGAAAGCATTCAGCTGTTTCATGCATTAAATTATAATATTGCCACCAAAAAATATATGAATGCGGCATTTTACTGTAAATGTTACAGCGACTTACTGAATCTCAGTATTTCCTTTGTAACAAAACAAAAACAACTTGCTAAATACCTTTTCCGCTAAGGTCAAAATTGTCCTTGCTTGAATGACAACTACTTGTTCTTCATTGGTTAAGTTCTGTATGATAGAAAAAAAAACAGATATTAATAAAACTCACTGGAAGGTACAAAGAAAAAGAAATATTAGAGCACATTAAAATACAGTTATATAACTTTCCAGTTTTTAAATAAATATTCATTGCAAAAATAACTTGTAATTAAGTAATTATGAAATGCACAACTTAGAAAGGCAACATACACTTACGGCGTTATCTCCTAAAATATCCAACTTTTTCATCAACTCTGTAATTACAATATCCTAAAAAAAGGAGAAAAGATCAGATTATTTCTGCTCATATTTATGAAATATTTAACATCATGCGGATGTCAGAGTTGAGGGTTGTTGACTTACATTGACACCCTCAGCTTGGCAATACACCTGCAGAGGACTCATGCCTTCTGTAAACGGAATGTTATGAAAGTTGATTGCAGGGGATCTTCTCTCCCGCTCCTGAAATTAAATTAAAGATTGTTACAAAATTATCCATCTTGTGTGTCTCAGGAAAATGCAATGTTTGTTAAGAATTTTCAGCACAGGTTATCTGTTCTCAACAGATTATTATCACAGGAACATAAAAAGGAATTAAATCAGAATTTTGATAGAATCTAATGTCTTATCTTACTTCAAGTTCTAGGATACGGAACTCTAAAAGTTCGTTTTGGTCTTTAACATCCTGGATGTCATGTTTCAGCCTTGATTCCTCTGTCTCCATTTGTTTAATCTAGAAAAACAGAAAAATAGAAAACGCTTAATTAAATGACTGTGTAGTAAAAACGCTCAAACAATTCTTTATTTCTTTACATACTTAATACTGACCATATAGGAATGTCCGAAAAAAATCATTGAATTTTTTTTTACAATTGGATTGTTCACCCACTAAGAGGGAACATGAGCTGCGATAAGGCCACTGTTAAACAGGTTAGTTTTACTCTGCTGGTGATGAAAAAGCATTCCTGCTCAGTACAAGAGAAACTGCAGGTTCAGATGAGGTGTCTGAGCTTGGATGAGGATTAAACAGTAGAAGGCTCTGTGGAATTTTAACTGAAAGCTTCTGAAACAGAATCCCCCCTAAAATTGGAATACCAATGACTTTTCAAAGTTTAGTGAAATATTTCCAAGCAGTAAGTAAGTTACATTTCCAAGCATGATTTCAAACTTCACCCTGTGAATAAAAGACAGCTATTGAACACAGATACTCAGCAAAAATATATTCTACAGGTACTGTACCTTAATGAAAAAAAAACATCTGCCTAGTACGGTGTATATGATGAAGGCAGTCTGCAGTCAAACGTATTTAAAAATATGATATACGTTTGTTTTTGGCTATTTTCAGGTTTGTGCATTGAATAGTGATTAGGACTCAGCACCTCACCAGAAAGTTATGCATTCAGATTCCAAAGTATTTTATCCTTATTGTTCCACCATAGCTAGCTGGGTTAGAAATAACTGTATGCAAGAAAACAGACCATTATAACATCTGAAAATTACTTTGTATAATTATTAAATAATAAAAAGGCTACACTCACCTTATCAACAAGTTCCTGGTTCCTCCGATAGAGGGCTTGTTTCTCTTCGATCCATTTCATATCCTTTAAAATTAAATTTAATAATTTACAGCCAAGCATTAACTTTAATGTGTAATTGTATGATTTTAAACTACAATTCTACATTCAATGTATTCATCTGAATTATTGTTACTTAGCTATATTACATATTTCTGTGTTTACTTTGCATTTTTAAAACACACAAACAGAGGTAGGTAAAGTAAAATAAAGTCATATAAGTGATTTGGCAGCTAATTGATCTTAAATAAAATACAGTACATAAACATATACAGAAAAAGCTATTGCAATATATTATGCACAACTGACTTATTACAACACTTACAGTGTATGTCAAATATTTTTTTATTAGTTAATTCAATAACATTCAGTAAGTAGAGTAAATAAATGATTGAATTTAATACTTTAGATTGACTTAAAATTAGTTTTCTCTTTCAGTCTTTATATACTTATTTATACTGAGAGGCATTAAAAAAATAACAGAGGATCGTTAGATCTTATAACTTTTGTTGCATGCTTAATACGTTTCCATATATACAGTATAATGTAGCTTTTGGTGACAAAAAAACTATTCTGACAGGTTATTCTCTTCACTGTTCTGAGCAAATTGCTGCTTTTTCAGCACATGGTATTACATGTACTTAAACAATACATTTCTTGGCACAAACATTCTTCTAAAACTTTCATTAAAAAGCACTCCTTTTAATCTACAAAGTCCCCTGATGTATTTTCATTTGAAAAGGAAAAGGCTGAATATGAAGATGCAAGCAGTTTTTTAACTAATCACCTACTGTTCTATAGTTAGTTCCATTTTGTCCTGTTTTATGGATGGGCCCAACATTAGCAATTTTCCAGTCAATACATATTACTCCAGTCTGTAAAAGCTTCTAGAATAGTTTTGTTAATGGCTTATGAATAACAACATGAATAAAAACTGGACCCTTGAGATTACGTTAAGTGCTTCTAGTACCTGAGACACTTCTGCCTCTTATTTGCTACGTTTAATAGAGAACTTTGTGTTTGTTCAGCCTGAAGCATTTTGTTTTTTTCTAAAAACCTGAATGAAAAATTCATTTAACACATTAACCATTTCCAATTCTTCCTCTAAATGTTTTCCATTATTGTCTATGAAACACTTTCTCTTTTCCTTATTTCCTTCTCTACTGAAAAAAGAACTTTATTATTTATTTTAGCCTTCTCCTAATTTTTCTTCATTGACTTATGAAACCATTTTGGTTGCTTCTTTTTATACTTTGATTTCATAGTGGGATGAATCCATTGGAAAAATAGAACATCTTTAAGCTCCATTCTCAGCTGATTCCATACTGTATCTACAATATCTTAACTAATTCTACTTCTGTTGAACTCATTACTTACTCATTACCCATTCTACTCCTAATTTCTTCAGTCTGATTTCTGCACTGCATCACTTTCACATTTCCCTAATGGTTCTTACACCTGTCTTTTCCTTACTCTGTCCTGCCTGTTTGAAAAGACTTCAAAGAACAATAATTCCTTGCAATTTATAGTGTTTCCATCCCAAAGGATCCAAAACTGCTTTAAACAAAGAACAGGACCCACTTCATTGACTACTGAAGTCAATCACCACCCACATGGTTGATGTGCAGCAGCCATTATGTGCCTGTAGCTGCACCACACATTACATCAGGTAATAAAGTTAGAGGTTCACAAAGTTATTCACAATTTGAATTATACCAATATTCTCCTGCTGTTAAGCATGTGTAACAGTTCTGTGTCAGCTGCAGCTATTCCTGATGGTTTTTTCCAGTGTGGGAAAAATGTAAATCTCTCATCATAACCATCCTTTACTATTGTTCTTGATGTCATAGAATAAGACTGTATTTTCACTGATATCTGAATTTAGAGGCCTGTAGTATACTTCTTGCACTATGCATTTCAATTTCTGAGATCCTTATTTTCTCTATCTTAGGCTCCTGTGCCTTAATACTCTTTTAGGTTTGTAGTGCTCCTCCGTCACCTTTTCCATCATTTCTGTATCTGTACCTCCTAATACTGTATTTTTCAACGCCGGTCTTTGTTAGTAATTTTCTGTGGATCCAAGTATATCATAATCACAGGGCAAAAATATAGTTACTATAGGATGAATTGTGCTCCAGATAATCATTGTAATTAATTATAACCATTTCAAAATGCAGAAACTGGACTTATAACTGGTGGGTTTTGGGTTCAAATCCCTACAGCAGAGTCTGCAGAGTGAAGTACATTATTCTGCTTTCTCTAGCCCAATGGGTAGGTTCTGTGATGGGACTGGTGTCCCATCCAGTGAGGAAATCAAAAACGTGTTTGCATAATGCCTCAGAAAGAAAGGCAAGTTCTGTCCCAGTTAACTGTTGTGGCTCAAATAAGAAGAATCTACACTACCTTCTAATAGCTACATATGCCCCTTGCAGATTTTCTTTGAATTCTCCCCCATTCCATTCTAGATTACATGTGTTTGAAATTCTCTGTAGATCCCTGCACCAAAACAATTTGTCCCCATCTTTTGACAATGATACTGTATAAGATGAAATTCAATGTACAATACATTATGCCCACTGTCCACTGTATTTGAAACCAGAAACAATCAAAAATGAAATTCAAGTCACTGTTATAGCAAAGCTAGGTGTAATTTGGGATTTGAGATATCTAAATATCATTATTCATAAAAATCCATTCCTGTTAAACTAAGCAACATAATTTACCACACTGCCTTTCTGAGGTCACTTTAGCTCTTACTATATTTCTGTAACAGCTCATCCTCTAATGCATTTAATATATTGTAATGGAGAGTTCATACTGTAATTTCTTACCATGGCAGAAATGTGTATAGTGACTCATTGCCATTGCCTTTAATATACTCAAGGCAGTATATCAGTTGAAAACCTTTGAACTACACCTTAAATTTATAAAAGTTTGTGTAGGTATGCAGGTTCAAACAGCTCATTAGCTAATAACTGAAAAGTATAAACTGATATGTGGATAAAAGTAAATTGAATTAAACTACTTTTTTTGTCACTGAGTTTATTTTTCAAAGTGCTTTAGTCAACATACAACCATCTTATTTCTAAGTTGCTTATTGAAAGTCCATTTGTATTTTAATGCATTCTGTGTTAAGCAATTTCCTTTATTTCATCTGAGCAGAATGGGCTTTCCCCCATTTTAAATCCAATAAAAGTAATTGTTCTTAGAAACATGTCAATATGCTCTCAAAGGTCTTTGTTTCCTATTAAATTCATATAGCGCGCTAAAGCACTCAACATTTGGAAAATCTGTGAACTAAACTATCAGCACTTATGGTGTATCTAGCACAGACCTTCTTTACTTTATTGAAATGCTTGTCTGGATTGCTGCCTAAACACTGAGATATTTAGCACAGGTTGTATAACAAAAGTCTGAATTTTGTTACAGGTACAATTTTGTTTAGTAAATTACCATTATTAAGATATATTCCTATACCCATATTCTTTTCTTCTATTGTTTTCAGATTAAATTTAAATCTTGAGTTAATGTAAAACTGAACTGTTACCTAATAGTTTGGTGAGACTTCTATTTTTCACTATTCAATGATATTTATTCAATGACAGTTTATTAGACAAAAACAGATATAATCTAGGTTTTGGATATTTGGTGCACTGAATCCAAAATATTATATCTGAGGGAATGCATATCAACATGCAAACATGCATCCCCATTTTCAACAACAACTTAATAATTAAGTGCATTTAAAAAATGACTGTAAACAGCAATCTGCATGGTCTGAGCCTCTGCTGTGCAGCTGGGCCAGCAAGCAGTGTTTGAGGCGCCCTCTGCTGATCAGAAGATAGAACCTGAATAACTGGCTCCAAGGAGGGATACATTTTGGACAGGACAACAGTTCATTATAGGGCACAGGCACACACACAAGCTCTCACAGCATAATTTAGAGATGACAGTTAACCGAGACAGCATGCCTTCAGATTGGGGGAGCAACTGGTGAAAACTTGTCAATGTCACAATGTCAACATGAAAGCTCTACACAGAAGCCACCCTAGTTTCCAGACCAATAGCTGTGAGACAGTATTGATAACCTCCTGACTAGTGTGCCCCCCCCCAATTCATGACCACTTTAAACTAAACAGATGCTTTAATAAAATACCTGGCCTTGCTGTGACAAAGCTTTCTCAAGGTCTTCTATTCTTGTTTGGTATTGAGTGATTTCTGCCTGTAGTTGTTCTCGCGTCTAAAGAAACAGAAAATAAAAGTTAAAAGTGATAACGTTGAAAATATCTGAAAGACATTTTCCTTAATTAAGATCTCATGGAATGCTCAATATGAATAGAAATAATGTTATTGAACACGGTGCCTATCCAGATGCATGGTGAAAGAATTTGTCATAATATTCTGTTGTAACTTTTAACCCTGTTAACTATTAACCCTTATTTATTTGTGGAACGAAGGTGTTCCTTCCGGACCCTATGCAGACGACACAATCCGGGTTGAGTTAGGAAAACAAGGGGAAAAAAGCATGTGGGATTCGGGAAAGGAAACAGGGGTCCATGGTGCGCTGGTGTTCGGGGAAGGTGTGGCCGAGGCAAACAATCCAGAACTGAGTCCAAAAGGGGAATCCAAAATGGGGCAAAAGTCCAAAGCCAGGTGATCCATCCACGACAGACGAGATAAAAACAAGAACCGGGTCGGGAACAGGAACAGGAACAGGAACAGGAACAGGAACAGGAGCCTTGATGGGGCCAGGCGCTTCCAGGTCCCAGACTCGCCTGGTACGGGAACCAATGCAGAGCCCGGGACAGAGTAGGCGTCTGGCTTTTAAAGGGGGCTGGAACAGGGAGCAGGTGCGGGAGATGAGTGAAAAACAAGGAAGGCCTGGAGCGTCCTTAAGAGGAGGGGTTTAATTTGCTTTATTTTTATTACTTACAAAAAATCCAAGCCAAAATAAAAGGGTTACAACAACTTGGAGCCTATCTGAGAAGCACAGGGTGCAAGAGGGACAGCACCCTGAATGGGGTACATTCCAATGCACACACACAGATACAGTTTAGTGATACTGATTAATCTGTTAAGAATGTCTTGGTGAGGTGGAATGAAATCAGAGTACCCACAGAAACCTGTATGAACATGGGGAGAACTTAAAAATACTTAAATGTTATATATTGTTTATATATTTATTGGGTTCGCATGTTCCTATTTCCACCTGGGGTTCTCTTGGCGCTCCTTTTAACTTACACTATCCAGGCTAGCTGGCTTCTCTAAACTGACTGTAGTATGTGTATGAGAGTGTGTGCCATGCAATGAGTTGGAGCAGTCCCAGCCTTGTACCCTGTACCCTTCAAGTTAGGTTTGCAATCACAAACTTTAATGATAAAGAGGTTATTGCAAATGTATGAATAGACACATATTTATTATTTTGTATGATCATTTAAAATAATTATAATAATTAAAATATATTTTAATTGATTCTGAAGTTTCTATTGATGCTATAGCATTTATATAAATAGAATAAAGATTAATTCTGACAAAAACTTAAAACAAATACCTTGACTTCTCTTTCAGCATCAAATGTTCCCCCAACCTGCTCTTGCAACAGTGCGTAGGCCCGTTGTAATGCTTGGTACTCCATTGTCAGCTGTCGAAACCGCAGTTCTGTCTCTTCTTTGACCATGCCCTGCAATATTGCAGAGACAGTTGTTGCTTTAAATAAGCTAATGACTCAACGGGGTTGCACACAAGGTAAAACTCCTTATTTGTATTACTTAAAAACACAGCTCCCATGGAATTAAATGGATTTCTATGTCAAACATTTGTGAAACTCAGGATTTCAGTGACATTGAAAAAATTATGAAAAATGTCCTCTCAACTGTTTTTTTCTGAGTAATTTAATCTGTATAAGGCATGTATTAATACATATGTCTGTGCATTTAAAAAAACTATACCATATTCTATATTCTTACATCTTCTAAATCATCATCAGGCGTGCAAGGAGTCCTGTCGGTTTGATAAGAGATTGAGGAGCCATCAGAATCCAAAGATGCATCTTCATCATATCCAAAGAATGTTTCTACCACCGGCTTCTGAGGACAACACAGGATGTTAGAGGCTTTCACGGCACTTGCAAAAGAGCGGAAATCTAGCTGAGCATGAGCATTTTGTGTCAAATTATTAAAATGCATTAATTTTGTGAGGCTTACTGTTTGTTTGTTACTGCTTGTTTTAATCTGATTTTAGCTTCTTGATATTTCTAGAAATAAACCTGTAACTTCTTACCTTACATGGCTTGACAATTTTTTTCCTTTGCCGTCTATACCTCAGAAGTTTATCACGCTCCTGCACAGAATACATGCACAGCAAACCAGTTATGAGGCTATGCAATGTAGATAAAGACAAATGACGTGATCAATGAAACAGAAAAACAATAGAGCATTTGAAAAGTAATTTTAATGCCAATCCTGATGCTCAAACCGATTCATTCTCAGTACTGTAAAAATTCCTAGGTTCTTTAAACATAAACATCCACTGAAATACAATTAAAACAATGCCCAAGTTACAGTCTTCATGATTACCGTTAGAAAACAGCAGCAACACCTGAATACTGGCATCCTTGAGAATCTGAGAAACAGAATGTCTGAACCCTATTCTGTCTTGTGATATACATGTTCTTTTGTGGGTAAACTATAGAAGAAAGGGTCGAATAAAATATCTAGATCAGGTCTTTCCCTGCAGCTAAGTATGAATAAGAAGAATAAAATTAAATCTTACTATGACACTCTTTACATAACCAGCAGTTTCCAGTGCCTGAAATTCAAAAATAAAATAATGAACATTTAAAACCTAGCATCTAAGAAGATTCTAATTACCTAGTATTTACATTTCAGTATCTAATCTGTTTACAAAGTATACTGTACTTGTCCTACAATTGTAAGCATATACAGTACAGTACTGCATATATTCATGTACATATTCTACATACAGAATAATGTTAATTCTTTTGAATCTTTATTGTATACGTTTACCAAAAACAGAGAACTACATCATAAAAATGGATTCATAACTTATAAATATCAGTAACTATTAATTATATTTATATCCCTACAGATACTGTATATAACTGTATTTCTAAAGGATTTGGTGATTGAGATTAAATTCTAAACAGTGTTTATGCTGAATAGACTAGAATGACTAAGCGTGAGGCCAAGACTGATATGTGTTATTGCGTTACCTTCGACAAATCATCAATGATATTTTGCTGCTCAACAACTTGCAACCTCAGAAATTCAATCTCTCGCTCTTCTTGACTTTGATCAAGGTCATTCAAGGAGCTTGGGCGCCTGATGGTTCCCGCTCTCTCTCTCTAGACAGAAAATAAAATATTGTTATACGTCTGAGAACTAGAACAGATAGATAGATGCACACAAAACCCCCGGACGTTAATCTATGTCCAAGCAGTTCATGTTTATTTCAATAGCATTGTTCCAAAGACAGACCACGTTTCTCATTAGTTAGCTGGACTGCTGTTTCAATTGACAGGCAGAGTTTTTCTAAAAATATCCAGGAGGTCAGATCTTTAACCTTCTTTACACTTAACAACTCTCAGATGCTGTTCTGTCTACTAATTCACTAGAAGTGTAAAATGCTATTAGGAAAATTGTACATTTAGCAAATTTAGACAAATACTATAACCGAAGAGCAAAGTACACTACAGCAGAATTTTTTAATTTAAATATAGACTGATTTTAGATGACAACAAAATTAATCTGACAGCACTATCCTTGAAAAAACACACACAGTGAACTAACAATTTACCATTTCCATGTTCTCCTGGGTGACAAATTTCAATTTGTTCTCCATACGACGAAGGGCATGGGCCAGCTCTTCATTTTTTCTGCTAAGTCTCCTGTTTTTATCCAGTACAGGTTTGTATTGACTCTCAGCTTCCCGAAGCCGCTTGAGCTGCAAGAGTTCAAAAAAGAATACTGCAGCTTTACAGCATAAGAGAACTCATCCGTTCTGTGTTCAATATTTTTCTTTGGTACATGTTCTGACATATCTCTTCTCTTTATTTGATTTAATGTGAAAAACTTAATAAGAATCATCACACATGGCTCAGTCTAATAGTTGATGGATTTCTGTTATGTGTATGTTTATGTGTATGTTTTTATTATTGTAAACACAGGTGTACTCCTCAATGTGTTCACATATTATAGACAGCAATTAATATAGTCTATTTGTTTAAAAGATGTGCAGGATGGGATATACTGTAAGCTTGGCAATAAAATAGCTTTTTGTTGCTGCCAGCTCCCTTGTTGGATTTTTCATGTCACAAAGTCTGATAACTACATCTTAGATTTCTGATCTAAGAAAAAAAGTCACTTCCCTGTTTCACTTACCAAATGTATAAAGTGCAAGCTTTTGACTCACCATTTTACTGTGACAAAGACAATGAAGAATAAAGTGTCAAAACCTTCTGTGCAGTTAATCTTAAGCAAAAGCTTTGCTTCAAGTATTTAATCCAAAGTAGGTATTGTGTAAAATTTTGGTCACCATGCTACTTATTGCCACTCTGGAATCAGTCCAAAAAAGAGAAATCAGGTATATCCAGACTCAAAGGGTTATCCTACTGTAGTTTGACAGACTAAAAGAACTGAGTCTGAATTTCGAAGTGTAAGGCACCAGTTAGTTGCCTTTGATTACAGTTTGTACATCACTACTTCAATCAGAAAAGAGCAATTAACCCATGATTCTTTTAGATTGATAGAAGCACTATCAATACGCTGTTGAGCTACAAAGTCAAAAGTACCCTCAGTTACTACTGGATGGAAGTTTTACTTTCCAGCAGTCACTGGCAATTCCTCAAAGATGAGGCACAGAATCATCAGTCTTTGTTTACAGGAATCCCTGACACTTTTACAGAAAATCCCCTTTGACCTTCTCTGTCAAAACTTCAGCAGTGTAAAGATTTGGCTTTTATTTGCCTGTACAGATTTTCTGAACCAATAACATATTCTAGACCAGGGGTATCTCTAGTCCTGGAGATGCATTATCCTGATACAGGTACCCACTATCCACCTTCTACAGATCTGGAACAATGTAACTCATAGGGGTGACTTATTAAAATATGTACAGAAATTTAGAGATCATTTGGTAGAAAAATCATCATTCTCTTTAGCGCTCAATAACCAGGTTTCTCTTAACTAAACAATTTTTTATCTTAATTGATCAATGGTTCCGACTGTTCCTTATCTTTTAAGGCAGTGATTGAGGGTGACCTACTGTATAAGACTTACTGGACTGGGACTCTCCAGGACCTTGGCCAGAGGACAGAAGACCACTGCCTTACACATGTTCACATTGGCTCTTTATAAGCACAGACTGTAATATGTAGAATGCCCAGCAGGTGGATTTGGAGCATTATCAATGTTGCTAATAACATAACATTATCATGTTAATAATAGGTTATGTGCAGCAACAGCAAAAAGAGTTGATGTTTATTTTCATCTTCCTTATCTTCAATGTCAAACTCATCTGCCCTTGTCATTTATTAAGTAATTTACTTCCTGAAAAGGCTGAGTTTGAAAAAAAGATGAGGTGGAAGACCTACAGTAGTAGACTGTATCTGAGATTCCACAATTTTTCATTTATATTCTTTTCCTGTTCCAGATAGCTTTCAAGCTCAAGACAGGTATGCTTACTCTCTGTGTTAAGATGGGAAAATTTGTTTAAAGATTAATATTCTTTATGTATAGAGCCTATGTACATTATAATTACAGCTATTTCATGTCCCTATAATTTGATTTTCACTGTTGACAATAGCACTGGGTTTGCTATTACAGTAATATTAAACATAAAAATATGTTCCTTCTTTATCATGATAAATGATTTTATGAGAGATCCAAATGTAAATGAGACCTTGGAAAGGTCATGTTAATACAACAGCCCACATCATCTATTATTCAATTTTAATATTTGGCAAATATAAATGGTCCATTTTCTTTACAGCATACTTTCATTCTTTTCTCTGCTGGCTGTGTAAAAAATCCCCTTTGGCTTGAATGTTCAAATTTGTTCTCTTAATGGCAGGAGCTATCTTACAGAAAGGCCAAAATACGCCAATCTAAAAAAAACTGCTGCATTCAAATTTCTCATAATATTTCTGTTAGTTTAACAATATGTCTCAAAGTGATAGAAAGGGTGAATCTGATATTATTTCCCAATGCAGAGAAACAAATGTCACCACTGTAGACACAATCACCATGACCCTTAACAGGAAATAGGATGGGTGGGTGATTGTTCATAGAACTGCAATGATACAACAGAGCGAGAATATTTACTTTACATTACGGTGCTACCTGAGTAGTTTTATCGGCAAACTAAGCTCTGCTTGGAATTTGACCAGTTTGCAAGAAGTGTGTTGATCCTGGATTTCTTTTTATGTGTTTTTTCATTTTGAAAACGTCACGAACAGTATGATATGATATTCAGAACGCCACAAATAACTGATTTCTTTCATTTTTTTCCCCTCCATTAAATGGATAATTATGAAATTATGTAAAAAATGAATCAAAGCAAAACTGAAATGTGTCAGCCCTGATGGACTGATGTCCTGTCCAGGGTGTATCCTGCCTTATGCCTACTGCTTGTCAAGATAGGCTTTGGCTCCCCCATGACCTGAAATTGGGTGAAGTGATAAGAAATGGATGGAAGGATGATACAGTATGTCCTTTCCAAAGGAAAAGAATAAAGTAAAGAATACATCCTAATAAGTCAGCATAGATATACTGTGGGGATTTATATCATACAGTAATATTTAACTGTGCTTCACACGAAGAACAATGTAAAGAGAAACTAGGACAAGGAGACAAATACAGTGCTCACCAGTTCATTCCTTTCCTCAGACAGAAGTGCATTACGGTCTTCCAGTTTCCGTATGATGGCACTCAATTCAGCAATCTTAAGCTGGAAACGCCGAGCATCTCTTTCATCCAACTGCTGTTCCTAAAACATAAACCAACTGCAAATAACGGAACATCAGCCCAGCATCCAACAGGCTTCAGAGCCAACCCAAGCACTGAAGAGCTCATCAGAGGCTGTATAGTCCATGTGCACTGATTAAAAAAGAAGCATTATGCTTAACTGTGCCTTTATCTGATTACTTAAATGAACATAAAACTACTCTAATATAAAAGACGTTTCAGTAATTTTTGAACAGTTTTGTTGGTATGTGACTGGGAAGTACACTGAAAGAACAGGGAATCACCTCTCCATGCCTTCTGTCCCTTTTCCCACACATTTTTGAACAGGGAGCACAGTAAACCATTCAAGCTGCACTTTCACCACACTTGTATGTACTTAAAACACCTGTACATGTACTGTAATAAATGAAAGAAAGGCAACGTAGTAAAGTAGTAAAATACAGATACTCAGAAGACATACTCCACTTAACTATGTTAATAAACACAATGCACTAACATACAGAACATACAGAAAACTCCATCATTCTATTAATATTGGGTGTTCTAGGTAAGCTTAGTTTTTGTAAAGAAAATTTAGATTTTACTGTGATGTTTACATTACAAAAATTGAAGTTTTATGACTAGCATTTAAATTGTAAAATGAAACAATATACAACCTAGTAAAAAGAGAAACTAAATCAAGAATTCCTTATTCAACAGGTGCAGGAGAGACTTTTCAAAATCAAGAATTAAGAACTTTATTCTAATTTACTACAAAAAAATTGCTACTCCCTTAATTTTTCTGATTTATTAAGAAAACTTACAGCCTTTGTTGCCTTTGATGAACAAAGAATGGAAAAGTCCAACGTATGTCAGACATATCTCTGAGAGTCAGAAAAAATTAACAGCTCTTTCTATCATCATAATAAATTGTAAACATTTGTTGATAGTTAAACAATAAGCAGCAACCTGGTATACAGTATGTATACAGCAGTATGTGTTAGTTTGAAATATTGAATTAAAGCTCAAAAAGATTTAAGCCTTGGTATTTGGGTTAAGCATTTATAAACAGAAAATAAAATTTATATTTAATAAAATAATGAGAAGTTATTTATCAATGTTTCAATATCATGAATACAAAAATCATATGATGAAGCCTTGTGGGTCTGAGGAGAGACTATATTATTTGCAAAGCAATTTAGAAAATAAGTTGGTTTTATTCAGAGTTTAAAGTTTCTAAGGTTAATTGAATAATTTAATTTGCTGTGTTTGACTATCACTGCAGATAGATAAAAAAC
The DNA here is from genome assembly GCF_059453375.1 of Lepisosteus platostomus. Classification (NCBI taxonomy): domain Eukaryota; kingdom Metazoa; phylum Chordata; class Actinopteri; order Semionotiformes; family Lepisosteidae; genus Lepisosteus; species Lepisosteus platostomus. The sequence continues at coordinate 25,298,270 of NC_142616.1, forward strand.
AGAATTTGAAAACATTATTGTTTGGAGAATTACAATGGTTGAAGGCATAGAGAGGGTAACTGAAGGAGTTTAAGATTAAATCTAAGTCTGTTTAGATGTTTTGAGTATAATATGCTTTAAGAGCATATTAAACACTGTAGTAAAGTTTTCTGCGAAGTCTCCAGAAGGGACAGAGTGAAACCTTACCAACAGAACTTTGCAATATGTAAAGGTCTTTTGAGACAATAAATAAACATGGACATTATAACCTGCTCATACAGAAAGGTCTTGTAAAAGCCTTCTGCTACTACTACACGCTATCTGCAGTTTGATAATAACAGCAAATTCTTAAAAAGGTATGTACATTTGAGCTTTGGCAAGTGTACAAGAATGAAGCAGTTAATATCCGATAAAATAAAAATAAAAAATAAACTGTGCAAAGCCAATTTAATAATAGTAACATAAATTAGCAAAATTGTCAGAAAAAAAGCACACAAACAAAAAATCTCATGTTATGAATCATCATTGCTGCTTTTGCCATTTTAAAATCAACTATGGGGACATGCCTAGGCTTGAAGGGCTAGTCATCAAGAAACTGGTGCTGCTTTAGTGGAAGATCAGGTAAAAGTGCTTACAGGACTTCCTGAATGATCTGAGGCGTCTCCTGCACCACCTGCATAAGGAGCCTCTCGTTTCGGGCTACTCAGATGTCGTTCAGCCTCTTTGAATTGGACAAGCTGTTCATCTAAAGCCTCTTTTTGGAGCTGGAGTCTCTGAGTTTGCCCAGCTTGGACCCCAAGCTCTCTTTCCAGCACGTAGACTGCTCTGTCTTTTAACTTAATCTCATCCATCTATAAGGAGAACAGAACAGAATCACACACGGATGCACTGTACAGATCTATAGTAACCATGGAAACCTTTCAGTGAAGTCCCACACTCTATATCACGATGCAGACAGTGGCTTCACTTTCTATCTACAGACATCTGTAAGAGTACAAATAGGCTTATACTGTTAGAGTATTACAATTGCCATCAACAGTTAAGACAATACATCCACTTGTTACACACCACAATAAATTGGTTAGAACTGGTTTGAAGCTTTCATTAATTGTTCTGTTTTGGTACTCTATTAAAAAAACACAGAACTTTCAAATATTCCCTAATATATTTCTATAATTTTAGTGTAACAATCCTTAAAATATTGAATTATTTGCATATGAGGACACAGTACTAGGCAACATTTGTGCTGACATTAAAACAGTCATATAACAATTAAAACCCTTTCTATTGGGTATTATCCTTCACATTGTTTCGACATGATTAATGCATTTTGTTTCACCTTCATTATACTATTATGATTGCTTCGTTTAGTAGGTATCATTGGTAAGTAACTTTGATTATAAAACCATGCATTATGTAAAACATAAATAACTACTGAATGTTTGTACAAAATTATATTATTCCCTGAATAAATCCTTGAATATACAGGCACAATGTATGAAAACTCAGTACAGTTAGTACATATGGTTTATACCAACTGTGTATTATAGTAAAAAGGACATTGGTCATTTTGGAAACTGCTAAAAGAAGTTAATTTTGGCAAAAAAACTATTTTATGAAGCCCCATTCATATCAATGTGCAAATGTCATAAAAAAGAAAACCATTTAAAATTAAACACCTTTACAGTGAAACACCTACTCTGCTTGACAAGCAACAAAATGCCCATAAAAGGAAAAGTGCAGACTATAGACTGACTATATCATTCACTCGTCATTCCTTGTAAATAGGAAATCCTTCACATACTGTAAATACATCAAATGTGCTTATAACAACTGTATATGAAAAAAGTGATTGATATTCTGTATAACCACTGTGCCCTGTTTAAAATGTAAGTGAAAATTGTTTTAGAAAAATCACAGTTCTGCTGACTTTTCCCTTTCCAAGCTATTTTACACTAAACCTGCCCACATACCATATATTACTTAAACTCTAAAGAGCTGTGGTTTCACACTGTGCTCGGTCTACTAACCGGCTGTCTGAAAGCACTACTAGTACCCTTTTCGTCTATTTTTTTTACTGTCCACAGAGAAGGGCACATGTGAAGAAAAGCTATTGAAATGAAGGAGTGTTTGAAACAGACGAGTTACAGTGAAAACAGAATGTATTTTTATCCAAAAAATGAAAATATCACAAGTTTTGTCTTTTGTGTTTTTGATCTCTTGCTGCATCATTTACATTTCTCTCTCCACATGGGCCACTTGATTTCAAGGCCGTCTAAAAGGAAAATGCAACGAGGGGTGGTCAAACTACTCACTGTCTCTCAATGTCATTGATCAAATAATATTGGTAAGTCCAAGGGATTTTTTTAGTTCTTATTGTGCCTTGAATCTTTGTGTCATGGTTTATAACTCCCATACATTTGAGCTATAAAAATAAGAATAGAGTATACTCACATAAATCTCCTCATTTTCATTTAAGCTAGTGTAAAAAGCCAGCGTGGTGAAGGAGAAATTAGTACAGACAGAATTTAAAAATTTAGAATTTTCCACATTTCATATCAGTGCTTTCTTGGTTTCTGTTTTTCCCTCTCCCAAATGCATTCCCAGTCTAGAATGGTAAGTGATATTCCTGAAGCGCTAATTGAAATGAGCATTTAGTGAAAGAGCCAGCCAATCACAGTCGTCCCCTCATGTGATTGTTCTCACTGGTTAAAAGCAGTCACTCTCATTCCCTCAAAAGCACTTTTTTTTACAGTTTGCAGGTGCGAAGGCATGAACAGAGCATGAAACAGAAGGTGCTAACATTGATAAAGCATCTTTGTCGGCTACGTTTGCTTTCTTTGTGTGAGCGTGGCGCTGCCATTTGCATTTTCTGTCTCACATAACAAGCTGGTCTCGAATCCCATGGTTCTTTTCACATTCCCATTCATCAGCTGCATGTCTGCCAGATGATGTCTGAAAATGTATTTCAATTCGCTTTGTCTAAGCAGTGTATTTCAATTTGCTATTTAAGACTCGGTCCTTTTCGATAAACTGAAAATTAATTGATATAAAATTCACTCTAAATAATGTTAATAATTATTCAGCCATGATAAACTAGCATAAATCTTAAGTTTGGAGCATGTACAGTGTAGCTGTATAATGAAAATATGTATTTCTGTAAGTCTGCACATATTTCTGAACTAACTTAACTTTTCCACAATAGTTCTTCACAGTGGTTGTCTGTACCTTCAGCATTCTTAAATGCATACATAATCTGTATGTATAAAAATCTACCCAATTTTTAAAATCTTTTTGCTGCAAATTAACTCTTTAATACAAATTTGATAGACAAAATACTGAGTAATATGATATACCATACTAGTATCACATTATACTGTAGTTTAGGAAACAAATCTTTCTTTCCGTTAGACTTAATCAGATCTCTTTGAACACTTGAGTCTGTCTGCTTTCAACAGTCACTTATTTCATGGTTGTCAGAATTTTCCTGTGTTTGAACTTGAAAGAAACAGTGAATGTACAGTACAACAACACATCTTGTCTGCCAGCATCATGAAGTGTTTAAACCACACCCCACGTCCATGTGGAGAGCACTGATTATGTGCTAATTTGCTTTACATTTGAAGTGTGCTTTTTTAAATATTGACTTCTTCTGGTGTAATTAAATAACTGAAATGTTGTTAGAGCAGCATTAGTGAGGCTTCTGTTTTCTGCACAACCTCCAGCTATTGGAGCTCCTGCTGTATTTTCACTTGTATTCCCTACTGTTTCCCTTTCAAACAATGCAGCTGTTAATCATTCATCTCCCCCAAACAATTAGGTCAGCTGAAGATGAAAGACACACCTAGAAAATGTATTTTGCTTAATCAGGACAATAGGCTGCAAAATTTAACATAAATCAATTCTCAATTTTATTGCATGTTTGCTATCGACCCACACTTCTGTGTGTTATGTTTCAACCTATTTATAGTGCTGCAAAGACTGCAGTCAGACAGAAATCCCCTCTGAGCCTCCAGTCATTGGCAGACTTGTTATGTGAAACTGCACTAGAGCAATTTGTCATAATAGACATCAGTTCCCTGCTTCAGTTGTAATCTTACGGTTTATTCCTGGGTTTGTTCCAGTGCACAGTGCCCTGCTTCTCGAACACGCAATGAAACAGAATACATAATGCCCCCCATCCACAAATACAGATTCTCTACTTCACTGTGTCAGATGGGCTTTTCTCTAGTTCATAAGAGCAAACTGCCTGTTTTCAAAGGACCAATGATGTGAAATGCCTTAGAAATCCTTGTTGAATTACAAACAGGGTGATTTTAGAATTATTTCGTGGCCCTGCTTTCAGTCAGACATTCATATACCGTGGTACAGGGCCTTAATTTAGTATTCTACTCAGGGACTCTACTATACACACAAAATGCCAGGGCCAGGAAAAAAAACTGGTGTGCTTTTAAAACATGACAATAAATCTACAAATAAAAAAAATGGAATGCATGCAAATCACAGAGACTATTTAAGGACCTAAAAAAAACAAACAGTAAGTCCACAATAAAAGTATTATATTTTACAACTAATTCAAATTCGTCACTTTTTTAATTTTAATGTTTTTATAAGAATGCAATCAAGCATCACAACTAGTTTTAGCTTTCTTAAATTATACTAGGAGTCTTCATTAAATAATCTGTGTAAACAGACTAGAAATCCATAATAGTGCCCATGCCCAAGGTCAAACAGCCTAATAAATATTTATTTTGTACTTCAATCAGATTTAATTGTACATTTAAAATAGTGTACATTTAGTAGTAGTACATATGGTATATTTACATGTACACTAATGTGACTATCTGCATTAATGTCTTGTTACAAAATTGAGTCTTTAAAGCCACAGTGACTTTATGCAGTAACCTGCTTTTTCTCCCTGTTTAGGAGATAATCTGCACTTTCAGTATTTCTTTACTTTTTTCATATTCTGTTACAAATAAAAATAGACTTCCAATTATAGAACAAAGAAATGTTATCTGTGCTGATTCAGTGAACAGAAATACACAAAGACAGACTAATACTAATTAGGTACAATATCCGTGTCCTTCCAAACTGTAATAACATGTGCAATTGTCTGTTGTCAAAAGAGTTCTGAAAAGAAATCTCGTCTTTGAATTAAAAAAGAAAAGGGTATTTCAACAAAGGTGCTCCCTTGAATGTAAAAGTGTATGTTCTAAATATGGGACCAAATGTAGGCAATCATTCCCTTTAGCACTTAAGGATAGCATATGAACATCTGCATTATTCCAAATTTCTTCAATTTATAAAATTAATATTTATGGAAATGTGAGATTTAAAGCTGCCATCTACTTAACTGATTTGTCAGAGCAGCTAAAAATGTGATTCATTAACAAATCATTTTTCATTCCAATTGGTGGAAATAATCTGATTAAGGTTTATATCCTTATCATTAGTTACTGCGCAATTAAGTTCACCCTTTCTGTTAGCTCAATTAAAATGTAAAACATGTAACATTCTAATTCTAACTAGGTTTTTTGTGCTGTTGTCAAATGGAATACTTTACATTGTAGTTTTAAAGACGGATTACAAAATCGTTTATAATAAATAAATCTTGCCTTTGGCCCAATGTAGTCCCTATTTAAAATGTTTTGCATTTTAACTCTGGTATTACTTGTAAATCACATGGCAAGAATATATTTTCAAACCCTTCAGCTATATCTAAGGTGACTAGTACTGTACTTTAATCCTTTCTTGCAATATTTTGAATCAGTAAGCCTTTGGACTTTCAACAACATATTCAGTTCCCAAGCAGTACATTGTAGAAAAGTAAATAATTAAGGTCATCAAACACAGCTTCTGAAGACTGACTTGAAAAACATGAAAATACAGAAAATAAATTACAAATCCTTTCCTTTTCAGCATTGTCAGTGTTTCCCATACACGTTTTAGTATTTCAGCTAACAACTTCCAGTTGGTAACATACTGTAAGCACACTAAAATGTTAAGATGTAATTGGTACAAGTACAGTATGTGTGATAGTCTTAGTGCACTGAGCACGATATAGAAGTAACATCCTCCCCTGAAATCTAGACAGTGTAAAACTCTGCTAGGGCAGAGGATCTGATTTTTTGGCATGGTGGAGTTGTCCAGTGTCTAAGGAGTGGAGCTGTGTGTGCTTGCAGCCCTCACGTGACCACTTGACACACATCTGCAGTAAACACTTTTATTAATTACCATAGTGAGAATAATGTCATGGTCTGGACATGCATGACAGCTTCTGGAAATTATCAAGCAAAGTATCTCAAACGAGGCCACAAGAGTTTAGTGAGCTCAAGCTCAATAGGTTAAGGCTTTCATGTAGTTATTGCCTCCAAGGGATCTGCAACCAGCTACTACCATCTAATATTAAATACTTTAATATTATATTGTACATATTATTATATAATTATATCATTAGTAATAATCTCACGATCACAAATACAAATTGCACAACTGTATAGCAAAACCAACAGATTTGACTTTGATATCCCATTCCTTCTGGAGGACACTATATATGCAATATACAGTTCACACACACATATTGTATAATGGTTTCCTGTCAAGGTTTGAAAATGCTGGGCTATTGTATACAATTGATAGATTTTTAATTAACTCTTGTTGCAGTAAAAAAACTTATCATATTTCTTGTGTTCTTACATGCAGCACAATGACAAAGATGCGTGTCATATCTGTGAAATGTAGGTTAGTCTCAAACTATTCCCAGAAGTGTAAGAGAATGCTACATTTGCTTTTTTATCTTTGGGCATGTAATTTTAATGATTTTTAGAGATTCCTTGGCAAGCATAACATATGGATGTTTTGATAACACCTAAAAGTGATGTCTCTGTCAGGTTAAAACAATTACTCTCTTTATTGAGTACAGTCTCAAGTTGTCCTTAAGCTTTGTTATTTAGGACCATCCTTATTGATATGTCAAAACTGCAATATTTTATCAAATTGTGAATGATCTGCTTTAAAGTCAATACACTGTTGGTAAAGCTAAACAGTGTTCTCCTCTGAAACATTGAAATCCATGCTTTTTACTGCCAGGAATCAGTCTTCTTGGCATATTTCAATGTAATTAATTTGATTTAAATTTCATAATAAATTCAGAAAGAAAGATAAGACTAATCTCAGTAATTAGTGATAATATAATACAGGAGCCAACACGTACCAGTCTTCGAATTTCCCTTTCACATTCCTTTTTGATTCTGGAGATCTCCTCCTGATGAAGATGATAGACACTCCTTATCTCTGCAGCTTTGATTTTGTCAGCTTGTATAACCATGCTCAAAGCCTCTTCCATTTGTTTCTTAACCCCCTTGAGCTCAGATATCTCCTGCTGCATCCTGGATTTCTCATTCTCGAAGCCCTTCTTGGCCTCCTCCTTGGCCTCAGAGAACAGAGCGGTCTTCACTTTGTCGGTAGAGCCATCCCGCAGGGCGTTGACGAGGGCCTGTAGCCTCTGGATCTCGTTGTCCTTGATCTTGATGACTCGGACCAGCTCGGACTCATGCTGCCGCAGCAGCGTCTCCCTCGCAGTGTGGAGCTCCTTCATCTTCTCCTCGTGGAGCTTGGCCTTCAATTCCGTCACCACCACTGCAGACTTGTGTTGCTCGTGTTTCACTTCTTGGGTTTTCTCTCTTTCCAACTTGCTGACCTAAAATGGATTGAAACAGAACAAAAACACTCGCATCACCATGGAGAGATCAATATATACAGTATATATTTCTTGAAATATTTATTTCTCCCTGTACTTTATGTTTATAATATTTATAAATTAGTCTACCATGTTTCCATTAATGCATTACTTATCTGATTAAATAATCATCTAATTTCTGGAATAATTTTATATGTGCTAGCATTTCCATAGAATACCAACAACTAATGGACACTCAAGGATATTACAGGTCCTGACTGCAAAAAGGAACAACTAATAATGTAACAGATAATCCTCTGAGAAATACAATATGTTTTCTAAACCTGTGCAGAAATTAAAGTGATGCAATCAGATACATTCAGCTCACCAGAATGACACAAACCTTCTACTTGGCCATTTGTTTTAATTCCATTATGCTCTCTTGAAATAGTGTTTAAACAGGAATTACAAAAAGGTTACAAGTAAAACACAAATTAGACAAATTATTTGGTAACCCATGGTTACCCTGAAAATATTGTGTAGCTACCATCTTTAACCACCAATCTCTCTGATGATATGAAAAATAGACCACCCTGAGTATTACTAAATCAAGAGTGGTTTTAAAATGAAGCAAATCTATTTTAAATAATGATTGTCAAATGTAACATTCTTGTGGAGGTAGAAAGCAACACATAACATGGTGCAAATAATGAACTTTGAATTCTGATTACATCAACATTTAAACAGTTATAAAAAGGATATTCATAGTGGTAAGTACACTGTACTGAAAGTTTTCTTTTACTGTTAACCTTAACATTAATGACATCTTGCTATGATAGGAAATTTATTTTCATGAGCAATGATTTTTGAGTGTGTTTTTAGATTTTAGGACTTTCAGGTTAATGTTCAGTATAATTAATAAATATATATATATATCAGTACTCAAACCATACTTTGTGCATAAATCTCCATTATGTATTTCACCACACAAAGATGTCAATCAAGAACAATAACATGTATGCAAGCCTGTGTAGAATGAAGGTATAGACAATATTGTGTCCTTGTCAGCAATACAGATATCGACTTCTCTATCGTCTTGTCCCTTTAATGAAATATGGCGTGTGCTGGTGCACTACTGAACAATATAAGAAAGGATGCAAATGAGAGATGACAAGTCGACCTATCTTATGGTATTTGAGGTGCTAAGTGAAACTAAACTTTTATTTTCTGCAAATAGTTTGGGTATTAACCATGTGTTCCAGTTACTCACAACAGTTTATGTAGAGAAACATATTATGTTCTCTGTGAGAAATTAATTCCCTTTTGGTTTCCAATTGTGAACCTGGGTCTTTGTTTCGCTACAGTGTGTGAATTTATCCACCTATGACCCTATATATTTTAATCAAAACTCCTCTCAATCTCCTTTTTTAGACTGAAGAGATTTAGTTCTCTTTAAAGGGAATTGCAATGTTATTTTTACATTTAGGGGTTATAAGGAATTGCCATTAATGATTGCATTTCAAACCACAATGAAAGTAAAATATAAACAGTAACATGTAAACCTAACAAAATAGACAACATTTCCAGGTATACGTAGTGCCATATTGCTGTCATTCTCTGCAATCCAGAACAAGGTAGCAAAACATCAGATGACTTGAAGCAGCCCTACTACATCGTAAACAAACAGGCTTGTGAATACATCTCTTTAAACCAATAGAATTATTGCTCTTGATTCAAGATGGTTTTGCCAATAAATACTACTTACTTGTTAACTCTGCATGCAGATCACATTGGAACATTTCTCCACTGAAATGTCTGCACAATCTGTACTTATTCGCTTGTACATTGTGTTACATTAGTCATTAGAGCAACTCGTGAGCAGGAAGGGCTGCTTCACGTCGCAGTTCTTGCAAAACTCTTGACAACATGGTGACAATACTGTACTGTCACAAAGTGCATGATCGGGTGCTTAATTCATAATCTGTGAAATTTTGTAATACAGTCAATTAATTTGACTGTATTACAAAATACCAGCAGCCTTATCACCCTGCAACTCACAACTGGCAACCCACTGAAGCTAAGCAGGTGTGAGCCTGGTCAGTACCTGAATGGGAGACCTCCTGGGAAAAACTAAGGTTGCTGCTGGAAGAGGTGTTAGTGGGGCCAGCAGGGGGCGCTCACCCTGTGGTCCACGTGGGTCCTAATGCCCCAGTATAGTGATGGGGACACTATACTGTAAACAGGTGCCGTCCTTCGGATGAGATGTAAAACCGAGGTCCTGACTCTCTGTGGTCATTAAAAATCCCAGGGCGTTTCTCAAAAAGAGTAGGGGTGTAACCCCGGAGTCATGGCCAAATTTCCCATTGGCCCTAACCAATCATGGCCTCCTAATAATCCCCATCTATGAATTGGCTTCATTACTCTCTGCTCTCCTCCCCACTGATAGCTGATGTGTGGTGAGCGTTCTGGTGCACTATGGCTGCCGTCGCATCATCCAGGTGGATGCTGCACATTGGTGGTGGTGGAGGGGAGACCCCATTACCTGTAAAGCGCTTTGAGTGGAGTGTCCAGAAAAGTGCTATATAAGTGTAAGCAATTATTATTATTATTATTATTATTTATTTCTTAACCAAGATATAGAAACCGGTCAGAGAAATTGGGACTGCAGTTCCCCTTTAGCCTGTCCCCTGATGACAATGCCTTGGGATCATTAATCATTCTTGTCTCTATTCTTTTTGGATATCTTAAAATGTTATTGCTTTCTAAGTATTCTTCTCCAGATATTTTTTTCTAAAAACTTACATACAGTACATACTGATGGAAAAAGGAAAGCAACATTTTCTGGAATGAGAATACTATAGTTACTGTACAGTAGTTAGTGTACTTTCACAAAAAGTTGTCAATTTGTTTTAAGCCCTCTGAACAGCAATACAACTTGTGTAGTGAGGCATTGCAACTTGCCAACAACATGAAAGCTCGTTAGGTGCACTTTTACCCAAAGAGGTCCAGGTGGAACAATGCCTGATCAGGATGCCTTTAAAAAGGCCTTAATTCGAAGCTTAGGTCAATGCAAGAAAAAGGCCACACTTAGTCAGTTTTCTGTGCATTCCATAATGCCTGGAATGTCACCAGACGCAAGGGAGAGGGCCACTGGCATGCTGCAGGCAGGCATGTCATGTGCCAATGTTGCCAGACACTATGGAGTAAGCCGCTCCACTGTGTCCCTACTACAGAGAAGGTTTCAGCAGACTGGCAGGACAGATGACCGTCCAAGATCCAGTCACCCTTGAGTGACAATACCAGAGCAGGACCGACACATCAGACTAGTCTTCTGAGAGATCGTTTCAGATCTGCCACCCAATGCTGCTGAATCTGCCGGCAGACACAATGCCCACATCAGTGACGCGACAGTGAGGCTCCAGGCTGCTGGCCTTAGAGCAAGGCAACCTGTCAGAAGCCCTCTGCTCACACCTCCTAGACGTTACACCCGACTGGCTTGGGCCAGACAGAGGCTGTGATGGACTCGTCAGCAGTGGCATCAGGTCCTCTTCATGGATGAATCACTCTTCAGCCTGTTCCAAGCAGACGGGAAGGCCAGAGTGTGGAAAAGGTGTTGCGTTTCTTTTTTCCATCAGTATAATAGGAGTAAGGAGTATCTATAATTATCTAATTAGAGATACTGTTCTTATTATATACAGTAATACCCAAGCTAGGGCTATTTATGAATAACATCCTTCTTGAATATGTATCGGAAAAACAGCATCACGTCCTGATATTTAATTGGTTTATAGCCACCATAACCCTTATAGAACCATAGTGTCTATTCATTATTTGGACTGTTAGAACATGCTAGTATATGGACTATAATTTGGAGGAGACAAATGAATAACTGGTATCAAGTCTCAAATGTGAATTTAGATGAGTTTACTTATTATGACACATATAAAATGATTTTCAGCACTAATTATATACTAAAGCAGAAAGAAGTGAGTATATTACATGGCATACATGTGCAGCTAATGCTGAATCAGGTGAGCTATTTCTTAAATGCCTTCTTTCTGCTGTTCTTACACAAAACACCCGAGGAAAGTTGTGCAAGGTGATGAATAAATTCTTGAGTTACATTTAAACCCAACTGAACTAAATTTTATCTGGCAGTCCTTAAAACATGTCAAATCAATTTATAAATCTATATAATACAGGAGAACTGGCTCAGAATGGCAGTGTTACCTTGTACTGTATGACTTTAAAACAATAAATGAAGATCAATTTATTATGAAACATCCTATAAATGCTAGCCTATGCTGTTTTCATAATTACAGAAAATTACCTTTTATATTTTGTTTATAAAAAGCAATCAACTAGAAAGTGTAGGTAAAAAAATAAATTATGGCACTGGGAACAGAAAACTGTTTCAAAGCTGCACAATACCTGCACAATACCTGCACAAATTCCCCCAAACACCACTGAACCTAACTACCCAGTACATGTCATGTACAGTATACTGTATAGCATTTATTCTCATTCAATAGAAAGGTCTCCAAGCACATGCAGTGAACTGCCACCAGAGACAATGAGTCATACAAGATGTTACAAAGGTTCTATTGATTCTGATTCCTACCAAATGAATATAGACACCACACTCAAGAAATTCATACTGTAGCACTGAGCACAACACTTATTTTCTTCAGAATCTTCCCTCTAAAAAAATATCACTTTATAAGACATCTTAATTTATTATTAGATATTTAATAAAAATGACATATTTGTATTAAAGCTATTGATACAATAACCAACTTCACATTATTTTATGTTTGCCTTACAGTACTAATCATTTAAATCTAAACTTATACCAGATCCTCATTTCTACTGTACTTGTCCATTGTTCCACTGTATTTATTTGTAATTTATTTTCCCAGGCATGTCTTGAATATTAATAAATAATGCATGTTTTTTATTTTCTAGTGGTTTTAGTGCCTAGTTTTCTGTTTTATAAACTATATTTAATGTCTTGATTAATATACCAAGAAAAAAGTAAGAAAGCTTTCAATCAAGACAGTGGTTTCCGAAGGCTGAGCATATCAGCAATGTGAGAAAAGCAGGTTGCTACTGAAAGGAGGACCAGGACCAGGACCAGGACCAGTCGGAGGCACTCTTCCCTGGGGACCAGGAATTCCAAACCAATTCCCTACAATTGTGACCAGGGACACTGTTCTGTAGGAGACTGCTGTCTTTTGAAAGAGATTTTAAGATGACGCCCTGACTACTGGATCATTAAAGATCCCATTAAAGTCACTTTTTGAGTAGGGATGTTAATCCTGGAGTCCAGTCTACAATAAGTTTAGCTATGGGGTTGAACAATCTGGCCTACCTAAAGACACCCCTAAATTCAACTGCTGAAACAATTTCTCTGTACTGTATATAAAGAACTTTGAGATCCTTTGACATGAAAAGCACTATATAAATGCATCAAAAGCCATAGGAGATTCATTACTGTTACCAGCTCAACTACTAACATCATACTGCAGTTCTTTTTCTAATATTATTTTACACAAAAGGTTCCAGTGCTACAAAAAGAGCTTCCTGAATTCAATGACATATAGCCACAGAGGGAACAACTGTAATAAATCTTAGCATATGAACATCATGTACTTTGATTTCTGTATTACTGGGATTTATTTCAGATTTAAGACTACTTAAATGTTGCAAAGCCGGGTTCTGAAATACCAAAATCACTATTAAATTGAAAATGAAAATGTGAATATAAACGAGAGGGAAGAAATATGTTAATCTCAAATAATTAAACACATTACTTAATATATGTATATATACAGTATATTTCTCTTTCTAAGATAAGTTAATGTTATGAAACAATAACAACCAAAACAAATGTTATTAGCTGAGCTATAACTTTTAGTTTACTTTTATGTATTTTCTGAAACAAATGTATAGCACATTTCAATATTGCTTACATTCATTAACAGAATAAAATACTTTAAGGAGCTGTGGTGAATTCAAGTTAAAAAATCACAATGAAACAATGAATTCAAAAATCACTATGAAAGAAGTTGCCTTGTTTCTTTTAAGACAACCTCTCACTTGTGGCAGATTTGGGCACATTTGGATTTTTGTCTTAAGAGGTGCAATAAATTTGAAAGCAAATGCCCTGAATATATTTTAAAAAATATTTTAAACTTACAGAGATCTGTTTATATTTTAATAAAATATAATGAAACCTTTTTAGGATTTTGCCAATGCAACACTTATAACAACTACAGCTTTGAAGCTGTATTGTAAAAATTCTGTTCTACAGTGAATGTTCAAACTCATTTATTTGGCGAGATATTTCTGTGGTTTATCTCCAAAGTATCTTTTGATTCACATTGGGTACACTTTTATTTTTCATTTATTCAAGGTCTTCTAGTTCTTTAGTCAGATCTCAGTTCAGACAGAATTTCTTAAACCTGTATTTAACCAGATATGATAAAACTTTTCCTAAACTCTTAAATTGTCATTGAATTCCAGAAAAATCATAAAGATAACCATATAAGAATAAAATATTTTTTAACCTGTAACCCAAATTTATCATTATTAGTATTATTATTATAACATAAAGTACATTACATTCCTTATGGACTCCCCCCTCTAATGTTAGCTAAATGTATTTTAATCGAAAATACATAATCGAAATATACTGATACTGGAAGACCTCATTAGAAAGGCACCATGTGTGAGTGAGGATATCAGGTCAGAATGTAATAACAGTGTAAAACATTACAAATGTGCCAACCAAGAATACAGTCTTACACTCATTTCCAGTTTATAGTAATTGTTGTTCAATATTCCCCTGAGATTTCTTGATCATAGTAAAATAAACAGTAAAAGCTGATTTCTTTAGATGTGGCAGGCTAATGTGTCAGGAAATTGACAATGCTGTAACCTTGAGGTGCTGTGTCTATTACTCCTCCATGAAACTGACAGTGGTGAGAAGGTTTCTCAAGTTTGTCAGTAAGTGTAAACGTCCAATGGATGAACAACTCTTTAGGTCCTATAGATGATGATCGCCTTTGGGAGAATCTTAAGCAACAAATGATGGAGTAATACTTGCAGCAGTGCAAAATACAAGAGTAAACTGTTTAATACTGTCAACCACTGATATAATAATAATAATAATAATAATAATAATAATAATAATAATAATTGCTTACACTTATATAGTGCTTTTCTGTTTACACTCAAAGCTCTTTACAGGTAATGGGGCTCCCCTCCACCACCACCAATGTGCAGCATCCACCTGGATGATGCGACGGCAGCCATAGTGTGCCAGAACGCTCACCACACATCAGCTATCAGTGGGGAGGAGAGCAGAGTAATGAAGCCAGTTCATAGATGGGGATTATTAGGAGGCCATGATTGGTAAGGGCCACTGGGAAATTTGGCCAGGACGCCAGGGTTACACCCCTACTCTTTTCGAGAAACCCTGGGATTTTCGAAAAGGGATGCCCTGGGATTTTTTAATGACCACAGAGAGTCAGGATCTCGGTTTTACGTCTCATCCGAAGGACAGCGCCTGTTTACAGTATAGTGTCCCCATCACTATACTGGGGCATTAGGACCCACATGGACCGCAGGGTGAGCGCCCCCTGCTGGCCCCGCTAACACCTCTTCCAGCAGCAACCTTCGTTTTTCCCAGGAGGTCTCCCATCCAGGTACTGACCAGGCTCACACCTGCTTAGCTTCAGTGGGTTGCCAGTTGTGAGTTGCAGGGTGATATGCTATTGCTGACAATGTTAACTTTAAACTGTTTTGAAATTTATTGACTATATTGACTATTAGCCAATAGATATTGGCCTGTAGATAAATCATTTTGTTTGCCAAATGGTTTGCTGATATGCTGTGTTCTCATGTTATTCTGAGGGACCTTCAGAAACCTCTGGACTCCATAAGACACAGGCTAATACAACCCAAATACAGTAAGTAGTTTCTATTTTCTCTTTTCCAAAGGGAATCGAACCTTACCTGCTTTCAAACATGATGTTTCCACTCTTCTACTGTAGTTGTGATACATATCCAGAATCAACTCAATGAACAACTTCCCTCCAACATAAAGGATTATCTCCATTGCAACTCAGCCATTCACCAGCAGGTACAGGCTGTCACTTTTAAACCTCAGGCTTATCAAAGTTTTCTAGAAAGAGGCTTTGAAGAACTGGAGATTTTAAAATATCATAAAAGGAAATAATAATTCCACACCGTAGTAATGCGCTTTTGTAACTAGCTGGATAATTATTTCTAGTACTCTTGTTATAGCCGATTAGCAGATGCACTTCAAAGGTATATAAATAAAGCAAGAGCTGCACACCTTACTCTTTTCTTGCTGGAGTTCGATTTGGATGTCTGTCAGTTTGGCCCTGAGCTCTTCATTGGCAGCTTGTAAAGCAGCTAAGGCATCAGGTCTGTCTCCCTTAGCTCGGCTGCCGGCACCCTTCTTGGACATTGTGAGATGATGTTCCACAGGGTGAGACCCCCAGCAGGGAGAACCCTCTTTTCTGAGGTCTGAGGCTTCACTTTCCTTCTTTGTTTCAGCTACATTTTCTTTCACACCTGAGAAAATAGATTAAACCATAAGAACCATAAAATTGATGTTTATTATTTATGAAAAACAATATGTAATGTTCTGAAAAAAGTGCCAAGATGGTGTGTCAGTGTTGTAACACACACCTAAAAACATGAGAACGCTTACAGACAAGAGAAGTCCACTTGGCCTATCTTGCTTATTGGGTTTTTAGGAATGAATCAATCCAAGGATCCCATCCAGTCACCTAATTAAAGAAGCTAAACTATTACAACTAGACTACCAGACTACTATCTCATTATTGTAACTAAACAATATCATCCCGAACAAGATGTTATTTGACACAACAACTACTTTGATTATACAGGATTTGTCAAAGATGTACTGTAGGCTACCTATGATGTTGCTCAAGAAAGAACTTTGTACTTGACTATTTTCTATTTTCTTTATGCATCGACAACTGAGTTATTTTTGCTATTGAGGCACTTTTATTATTTTGTGCTAATTGAGGCATTAAGTCTTTTTTCACTTGGAAAATTAAGAGGAAGCATTGAAGGGAGACTGTATTTGTATTTGTGACTCGATGATCAAGCTCTGAAGAAACTCTGCTTTCAAGGGTCCAAAACCCTAATGTTTGAGATTTTGGACTGACAATTTATCTTATTCAAGTACAAAAAACACATAGGTTAATTAACTTGAGAGCAATGTGATTACATACCATCGCAGCTGCTGGCTGGCAAATGATCTTGTGGTGTATAATTATGAAACACAGACACGAAAAACCCATATTGAATATTTAAATATGGATTCTTGTGAACACTCTGTCAGCGTTCACACATTTATTTGGCCAGGTGACACTGGTTTTTGGATACAACTGCAGGAAACCCTGGTACTCCATACAAAGTTATTCTAAACACATTAATGCATAAAGAGTGATAAGTTTATTTTTATACTCAGTATTTAAAGTACAAATAATATTTTTATTTTATTTCTTTATTTTTTAAAGAGACACACATAAAACAGCTTTTAGTAGTCATTGTTTTTTTCTGAAAAATGTGTGGGAACATACTGTATAATGTATAATGTATAGATGCCTGTAGAGTTCTATTGGTTCTGACTCACAAATGAAATTGCTTCTAACTCATCAAACATTCTATAATGTTCACTACAGTGTAATGTAGGATATGTATCTAACACAGTAAGTCTGCTTCACCACATCCTCATCCTTTTAAAAAGGAAAAAGACTTATCTGTTCCACATTTATGACCTGCCCTGACAGAAAAACCCAACCACCTCCCTTCAATAAACTGAAGCCTGGCTGAAAATTTGAATATGAAGTCTTCTTTAATACACAATGACCATAAAGTGTATCACAGGCAAATGATGACAATGATAAAAAATACTTAAGTTCATTTATCTTACCTTGTCATGTTGTGATTACAATGAAGCTATCAATAGTATACATTGCATGAGGTTATAAAGTATTGAGTTACTCATTATCACACATTTAAAGAATATAATATATTGGATGCAATAAAATTAAATGGTACCAGTAAGTCTCCTAATATTTTTAATCTTTTTTTCATTGTTCAATATCACTGATAATTACTCGAAGTGCCTTTATTAGAATGATGTACTTCATTAAAAATGAAAGAGCACTATCACTAAGAGAGGTACTCCATCTGTGTGTGCTGAGACATTAAGCTATAGACAAAGGAGTCTGAATCACTTAATTTTGACAGATATACTGAATAATGGCATATATATTTTCTTAAAATACTATATATTTTTTAGGATAACAAATTGTCAATCCTTTTACTTCAATTCTTAGTTCTTATTTAATATTTGGATGAGACAAAATGTATAATGATAAAATAAATTATTGTTAATAAACACCTAAACTTTAACAACATAGAAGATCCTTTATTTAAAGTATGCCTCTTAGTTCCATATTATGTAAGCTAGTTCTTCACAAGTGGTCTGCACTTTGTTATCATTCAAAGCCACCGCTTCACACTCAGGTCACACTTTCACAATCTGAAAACATCAGTGCATTAGTAAAATTCTCATCTGTATTTTTTATCCAGTCAGCTTTTTACTGCGTAGCAGCACATACATCATAGAGAGTTGTGCTAGCAGCTTCCAGTACAGCCCCACCCAAACCAGGCGTTTGTCTGATTTACTACGTTATTCACTATAGAGCAATCAGCTGTCAGCTGTGTTCCCAATTATATTTAACCTATTGGCATGATATAAATGTTAAATATACATTTAAGACAAAAATGTACTATTAATTAATGCACTCTGTATGTTAACAATATTTTGGTGTAGCAGGCCTAACACTTCATTAAGATTCAGACAGATTGTAATGATTTTGTAGTATTTTGCCTTTCTTCAAGCTAAGACTAAACATTATTTTGTCCCCACAAGACATGTGACTTTTCTCTTTCAAACCTTGACCTTTGACATGAAAGAAAAAGAGAACGGAACGTGACTGGCACATTAATTAGTATGTCTGGATACAGCCTCCTTCCACAGACTATCAAATGTGCTGAGTGGTCAGATACTGTAGTACTACACACAATTCTTCATCATGCAACAACAACTGCATTTTGCAAATGAATTTAAGTAAACTAACCTAGGTTTAAAAACCATAATGAAAAAGAAAATTAGAGCATTTGGAATATTACTTATTGTTACTTGGACCTTTGAAAGCTTATCTCTTTATAATCAGCTGAGGAGCTGGTTTCTACTTCCCTTGGGAAACATATGGAGTTTTTACCTATTGGGAAGACCTTAGTGAAGAAGCTGTGAAATTTAGTTCCTAAGGGATGAAAGCTTCTCACAGACGTCAGTCAGTTTGTTACAGTAAATAGGGCTCGACAAAATCCAAAGGTTAAGTAAGTGATGCCCTGCGATAACAGAAAATGTAATCTCCCCAGCAAATATAGTGCTCTTTAGGGTCATTCTTCAAGATTAAAGTTTTGATAGTGGAAGATTCCTACCAACAGATATTCGGATTTGAGAAAGACCATGTACTGTATGTAAAAGCAATTCTGATTTAAAAAAAGATAGCTTTGTCCTCTCTAAAGTGCTGTTTTAGATTTTGTCAGTAAGAGCAAATCACTAATTTTGATAGGTGAACATAACACATTATAGTGAGTGAGGCCCCTCATTCTTCCCATTAACTTTTTACATTGAAAAATAAGATTAAGTTAGATCAGCATTGAAAAAATAATATGCCTAGATTTTGTTTCTGTAGAAATATCAAATTTTCCAGAAGGACATTTCCTGTTTGCTACCCTTTGTCCAGCCATATAGCCAGGACTCCTATAACTGCTCAAGCTATTGCAGCTTAATATGCCGATTCTATGCCTGTTTCTATTTGAGTAGATACTCATTTAAGAATTCATTTAAGAGCATTGTTTCTTTTCCAAAACACAAAGTGTACTTGCTACAATTTTAACTATAGCTGAAGACTGCTATTTTTTAATAGAGATATAATAAAAGAAACATTGAGAACTTTGGATCTAGGTGCACTAGAACAGATCAATGTATTCTGCTTTCTATATTATTGTATTGTGCTATACTGTAATATATAATTCATAAAAATCTCACTGAGAAAGAGACTTTCCAGTTGGTCTTCCCGATCTGTTTTCTCTGCTGTCTTCCAGGACGGTTTGCAATGGCCTTATGGGCTGAGTAATAACCAATAATATCTCAGACACAACCAACGTGATTTTAGTAAAGCTATCCTAGTGGTAACATGCTTTCAGCCTTCTTGTCCTTGATTTTATGGTAAACTGTAGTTAATCACTTTTTGCAAGGTATTTAAGATACACTTCTGTTGCTTCCTAATCCCTTTATAACAGCTTGTCAAATCCACTCCCTCCTTTTTCACAAGTAGTCTACAACAGTTGCACCCACCGGATTTTGCTTAGTGGACAAATGTGTAAATCCTTATTATAATCCATCTTCAAAATGTTCTTCTTAAGATGCTGCCACCACTGTGTTACTCTCTTATCTGACTGGCTGCAGGACAACAACTCATCTAAATTAAGTATAATTTTTACAGGGAGGGTTTAAAAAGCACAAACTAGGTTGTATCAACCCTTGTGAGGGTGAGGGTTAAAGTAAGCAGAATTCATTGTAATGGTGAAACTGAACAAGTAAAGTCATAAGCGTGTTTGAGATGCAAATTAGTTGTACATCCACTAAGTGAGTGTCATTGAATGTAACCTTAAAATCCATTTGAATCCAGCAGCACTTTCAAAATAATTTGTACTGTATACTGCACATGGTATGTTAGTATTGATTCTAGCAATTGTTATTCTTAAAAGCAAATATCTCTTTCTTTATTACATTTATGTTCTATTGTTAGGTGTAGATGCACACTTTTACATTTCACACTTTCATGTAACATAAATCCATAAATAAGCTACATTTGACACAGTAAAGCAAGACAAACAAGATAGGTACAGTCTAGCCTAAGTAACATTTGGTTAAGACTTAAAGGTCCATAGATCCATCCATTAATGCTTTTTTAGAATAATATAATACATAATAGATTTGACTTAATTCACAGTTATATTTGTTTATTATATAAGGATATTATTTAATTTAACAATACAAAAGTACACAAGAAAGATTGTATAAACAAACTTTATGTTAAATACTTTAATACAGAAACTGATGGAAAAATACTTTAGTTTCTCATACCATAAAGAAGTGACTGAGTATCATAAAGTGCACTATCATCAGCTTTCCTAAGGCATGTCACTGATAAATACAACTATTATTTACCTGTTTTTTAAGAAAAGGAATGTTTCTTTTTTTACCCGATGTCCCCATATTATTCTAAAAGAGAAAATCTCTTATTTTGTACCCTTTTTACTTTTATGTCCCATTGTTAGGTTTATGCAGATGCTGGGCAATTTCTTAGATTCATTAAGAGATTTGTTGAGTTGGCAACAAACTGAGATCCAGCCCCAAGTGCTAAAAGTGTGTGTGATGCTTCAGAATACATTAGTACATCTACCTATACATGTACTACATGTAGCAGATCTTTTGTGACTCAGGAGGAAACACTAAAAGTATTTGGTTTGGAGATTGTGGCACAATGGAAATGTTTTTAGCATAAAATGACATAATACATTCTGAATTAGTATTCTAGTTTGAGATTGTTAGATTATATCGGTTTTACTCTTTAAGTGCTTTGAATGTGCATTAATTATCAACATGTCTGTATTATTTTAAAACAAATTTTAAATTGTAAAAGCCATGGTACTTTAAAATTTTAATTTCCCATGCTCATAAATTTGAATTCATGAATATTCTTCACAATAACTAGCAATCAAGTTCAAAACAATAAACTCAAACCTTTCTTCCTAGTGTGTTGTCTTCATCTGTGTGTCACATTTGCCATGTCTATTTCTTTATTCAGAGTTCTTTTATGAACAACAAGAGACACCTGTTAGCCAATTGTTTAAATATTTTTGTTCCTTCAAAACAAAAGCTCAAAATATTATTGAGGATAAACTCAATTGACCCTAGGAAGAATAATACACTTGAGTCACTGGGAGACTGGGAGCGGCTTGCTGCCTGTAGTTGACACCGCATTTAAGTTCCAAAACCCCACTGGATCAGTAGAGTGGTGTCTTTTAACCGCACCAGGCTTCACTGTCACCCTCTCCACACCAGGCTTCACTGTCAGTCTCACCGCACCAGGCTTCACTGTCAGTCTCACTGCACCAGGCTTCACTGTCACCCTCTCCACACCAGGCTTCACTGTCACCCTCTCCACACTAGGCTTCACTGTCAGTCTCACCGCACCAGGCTTCACTGTCAGTCTCACTGCACCAGGCTTCACTGTCACCCTCTCCACACCAGGCTTCACTGTCACCCTCTCCACACTAGGCTTCACTGTCAGTCTTACCGCACCAGGTTTCACTGTCACCCTCTCCACACTAGGCTTCACTGTCAGTCTCACCGCACCAGGCTTCACTGTCAGTCTCACTGCACCAGGCTTCACTGTCACCCTCTCCACACCAGGCTTCACTGTCACCCTCTCCACACTAGGCTTCACTGTCAGTCTTACCGCACCAGGTTTCACTGTCACCCTCTCCACACTAGGCTTCACTGTCACCCTCTCCACACTAGGCTTCACTGTCAGTATCACCGCACCAGGCTTCACTGTCAGTCTCACTGCACCAGGCTTCACTGTCAATCTCACTGCACCAGGTTTCACTGTCACCCTCTCCACACTAGGCTTCACTGTCACCCTCTCCACACTAGGTTTCACTGTCAGTCTCACTGCACCAGGCTTCACTGTCAGTGTCACTGCACCAGGCTTCACTGTCAGTCTCACTGCACCAGGTTTCACTGTCAGTCTCACCGCACCAGGCTTCACTGTCAGTCTCACTGCACCAGGCTTCACTGTCAGTCTCACCGCACCAGGCTTCACTGTCAGTCTCACTGCACCAGGCTTCACTGTCAGTCTCACTGCACCAGGCTTCACTGTCAGTCTCACTGCACCAGGCTTCACTGTCAGTCTCACCGCACCAGGCTTCACTGTCAGTCTCACTGCACCAGGTTTCACTGTCAGTCTCACCGCACCAGGTTTCACTGTCAGTCTCACCACCCCAGGCTTCACTGTCAGTCTCACCGACCAGGTTTCACTGTCAGTCTCACTGCACCAGGTTTCACTGTCAGTCTCACTGCACCAGGTTTCACTGTCGGTCTCACAGCACTGTCAGCCTTTCCCTGGCAACTTGCTTCCCTGTCTGTCTGCCTTCAACATCAGGCTCTGACCAATTTGTAGTTATAAGTCATGCTTTTCAAGAATAAACATTGTTATTGGTGAAAATATCATTTTAAAGCTCACTGTTCCAATAGTTTCTGAGGGCACTGTAAAGTATGAAAAGCAGTAACACATGCTTATATTATCTTGTGATAATCTGCTACATAACCTCAATTTGGCCATTCACTCATTATCTCTATTTGAGAATTAAACTTTGTTGAAAGAGTTTTGCTAATGGCAAAATGATATGAAATGACAAACCTTTAAATTATTCCCTACCCTGCACAGTTTTTGCAATGTTCATATTAATAATAAAGTTGATCTCTTAAAGCAAGTTTAAAAGTACTGTAATTATGTCAAAGCACTTATTGATTCTTTCACATCTTTTTTCTCTGGAGTTTTTGTTTGATCAAGATTAGATCGCCACAGGCATTTTCTCTATCAGAATTTCTGACAAACCAAGCAAGGAGGACATTGTTAGTCATACTATCTACCGCTACACTTGCTGGGTGGTTGTTCCCGATCTGTGTGAAGAAAATTAAAATCTCCCTCAATAACCCCTGCTAGTTTTACACTTGCATTCTTCATAATTATTATAAAAGTCTGAATTAAAACTGATATTTGCATTCGATACAGTAGTTTGTGGCATTACATTGTATTCCAACACTGTAGCCTAACAACTATGAATTGTGGGTAACAATGGTGACAGGAGCCACACTGTGGGAAGAAAGATGAAGGGGACAGTATAATGCAATGTCCACAAAAACAAACTAGCACATGGAGAACACTGAAGTAGCCACCACCAGCTGCTAATGAATTCCAGTTTGTTCTTTTCCTCTCATATACATTCCTGCATATACTTCAGCCATTTTTATTTGAGATTAGAGTTTTACTTGTGTTATAACATAACTGTAGCAAAAGTGAAGCAAAAAACAACAACATTATCTTAAGCTGAAAATTACTGAAAAATTATGAAACCTCCTGGAGTGGGCTGTAAAACAACTAAATTAATTTGAAATATCTTTCTCAATAAACAATCGTTTTCTTATTACAATTGTATTAATCATGCACACTTTTACAGTACATAGAGGGAATTAAATTCCTTGTTTTGAATTGGTCTAGTACAGTCTGGCATGGGCTAGAGCTAGAATAATAAACAATACTTTAAAAGCATACTCAGTTTTTTAGCTTTAAAGTGATATTGTGTAACAGAATTGCAGTGACAGAGGAAAGCTGTCAATTAAGTTTATAAGTCAGAAATATCAAGATCTCTGCAATGGAAGCAGATGTGACGAAAGGTAAGTCACTCATACCTATAATAGCATAAACCTGAAAAAAACATTGAGCCACATTCGGACTAACAAACTTTTGTCAAGCACCAACAACTGAAACGGTCAATCTGTGTTGGGTTGTGACTCAGCATTACTTTAATTAAGTCAACACTTCTGTTTATTTCTACATCACCCTAGTAACTTGCAACAAACTTCACATATGATTTTTTACTGCAGAACATAAAACACAACAACAAATTTAACAAATTAATATTTGTTATGGATTTCATTAACTAGATCATGTGCAAATTGGGAATGGTGTTAGATTAGAAATCTAACTTTGATTATTTGATTTTGATGTGTAGTGATGTTTATCTGATGTTTATTTTGTAAACTATAAAGTAAAATCACTAAACAATGACAATGAACAGTAAACAAAATGTCATTTTATATGTCAGTTTATTAATAATTATATAATACTCTAAAGGCCAAAGGGAAAATAGACAAAGACACAGAATATTTTCTAATCTTGGTATAAAGAACTGAAATAAATTTTCATTCTGTTTGTACAATATAGTGTATTGTTGTACTGTAATATCTCCTATAGCAATGTTTAAGAAGTCTGTTTTTTACTTCCTGTGGCAAAATACATACAATTAATGTAGTATAAAAACAGTCCATTAACCTGTTACAATGTCTGCATGTAGAACATACTTTAAGGTTATATACAGTTTGCAATAAGGTATTATTTATACAACAGTAAATGGTTATTTGCTAACAGGAATGACCAAGTAGTTTATCACTGCCGTGCCAGGACATAACATAAGGGAAACAGTCAAAGCTTTGTGTGTGCTTGATGAATAAACTTATTCAAAGTGCACTTGATTTATGGGGTTTTGGGGTTTCTAGGCAATTAGAAGTATCATTGCTCGGACATCGCATTGTTCACCACATTTACATACACAGCTGTTATTTGCAGAACCCACCCATCCATTTATTTTATAATTACTTTATTCAATACAGGGCTGTGGGGAAGCCGAAGCCTATCCTGGCATGCAGAAGCCAGGATACACCCTGGACAGGACGCCAGTCCATTGCAGGGAACGCAGACACAAACATGCACACACTCACACTCATAGCAGGGCCATTTTCCCCAGAAGCCAATTAACTTAGCAGTGTGTCTTTGGACTGTGGGAGGAAACCAGAGTACGTTGAGAAACCCACACAAACATGAGGAGAATAAACATACTCCATGCAGATGCAGGTCGATGCACCTCGGGTCCAGAAATGAACCCAGGACGCAGCACCATGGGTCTGCAATGGTAACCACTGCACTGCTGTATCTGCAGAAGCACATTCCTGTATTTCAGCAAGCGAAATTTAAATTAACACCTAAGAATCTCTCTGAATAGCTGTTGCAAACACTGGATCAGACTAAAACTTCAGAGAAGAAAGTGGCCACAGTTCTGAATAAAAGGCTCAAATCTTTCATGAATTCCCACAGAAAAGTGCAGGAATACATTTTGAATATCCTCTGTATCCTCAACATCCTCAGTTCTTACTGAATTACTTGCTAAAAAATACTGTAACTGCAAAATACTGCAAACTTGCTTGCTAAAAAAACTGCAACTATTTCACATTATCACTGTATCACATGGGTAACCACAATCCAATTTAATCTGCTCTTTGCATTGTTACAGAAAAGAGTCAATAATCCAGTGCAAACAATTTATGTTTTAGTGACAAATGCAAATTACTCTGCATTTCACTCAAAAAAGATATACAATTTCTGACAGTATAAATACTTTCATATACTGTAATGTACACAAGTCTATAATATTTTAAACCAAAACAATTAATTAAATTCCAATTAAAACTGTAAAAATACAACAAGATACAGTACATAATATATCATAATGTAAAATTAAATTGAGATTCCCTAAAAATATTATGTTCGCATACAAACTGTTATCTTTCTTTACTTGAGGCTTTACATGTGGCATTTCGGTTAACAAAATCAAAACACCTACTGTAGCTATCACTGCAATCAGTGCTGTTCATAACAACTTTTATTTGCTTTTTTAAAACTATTTGCAAGTTTAACAAATGGTGATTCCAAACCCAAACAGGTGTATACAGTAAACATATATGGTAGCTAAGGCACTTGCAAGTATTAAATAAGAATACTCAACATAATGGTGCAGACGGCAAAAATTCAGATCAGGAATTTTAGCACAACAGCCTATAAAAGATTAAAATGGAGTTACAGTTTTAATTGTGATAAATCCTCTCAGTCTATTTGACATTCAAGTTATTTTGGTCCATTCATGTGATTCAAACAGTATGTAGTAGCACACGATGCAGATTAAGCCCCATAGCCAAACACTGATGGGCACAGCCTGGACTACAATATTAACTGGCTGTAACCCTGATCTCTCAAGCTCTAAATTGTAAATTGTAATAATTGTAAATTGTAAATTGACTCTAAATAGTAGACAGCAGTGAGGAGTAGTTGTTAGGGCTATGGGCTTATAACAAGAAGCTTGTGAGTTTAACTTTTGGTGGGGAGATTTAGGGGGTTTTAGTAAAATGCACAGCTTTAGAAATTGGTACAAATGTAAGTTGCTTTGGATAAAAATGTCAACCAAATTAACGACCAAGATTGGCAAAGCAACTGCCCAGGATTTCGTCAGCATAGGTTTCCATCTCAACACCAGTACTGATGATTGGTCTCATTGGTAAAAGATACAGCTTTCAGGCTCAAAGAGGTACATGTGCTGTACGATGTCCTCATTCTCTATTTATTCACAACTTGTGATGTGTAAAAATAGAAAAATGTGGGCGCAACAAAGAAAAACCTTAGATGATTCCAAACTTTCAAAAATTAAAAATCTGTTAGCAAATTATGTACTGCCTGATAATGACTAATGAATCTCTATCTGATTGATATAAAAATTACTATTCTTTTGAGATACCTTTAGACCCACAAGATAGATGGTCTTCTCAGTTATTCTCTGGACTATTCAGAAATAGTCATTGTTACAGCCTTGTCTAAAACTGGGCTGCAAACAGTATGAGTCTTTGGAAGCTTAGTTTCAGTATTCACTCTACAGAATACATTAACCTATAGTAACTTATATAGATACATAGTAATATAGTTGTAGTTCAGGTGGGTAGTTGCGTCAGCATGCCTAGGCTGCAAAGGAAAAATTAATAGGTTTATTCAGCATGGAATAAACGTATTATTTGTTCCTATAGTAATATAGTAACCTAGCTCATTAATGGTCAAACTGTAATAGCCCTGATGGTCTCTGGCATAATGTTTCAAGCTGAGCAAAAATAATTGTTATGTTACAATTTCACAATGAGAGACCTAACAGACCTCCTGTATCAAAATGTAAGAGAATATTTAAAGCAACTGAAACTTCTACCTATAGAATACAGAAAAGAAAATGACTTAGATTAAAACACTGCATGTAGAATTTTTAAGATTTTCTTGTTAGTTAATTGATGGAACATCCTAGACAAAATGTGAGCATGAATTTTCTTGCATTTGCATATTGAAAACACTGTAAAATTATAAATATCTTTGTTATGGTAAACAGACAATACCTAATCAGTGATATGATACAAAAGAACACTATTTACTATTTCTTAAATGTTAAGAACAACAGTTCAATTTCTGAGACCAAAGATCAGCTTTTCAAAACCAGACTGAGTAAAAATGTACTGTCATAGGCCTTCTTTTACAAGGCAGCAGTCTGAACATCAATCATGGCCTGTGCTGTGGAAAGTACCTCCACAAACAGGAAATACACACTAGGAAATTAGCTTATTGGTAATAAATGAAGAATTAAGGTGACAACTGTGTGCACAGTTGTCACATGCATGCATCCTTTTGAGTGTAACAGGTTAAAGAATTGACAAACTACTTGCATCAAGAAAGAAACCCATAAATATACTTTCTTTCAGCTACTATACAGTATATAGCATTTAATTATGATCAAATATATTTTTAATGATAATCAAAATAATGATGCATACTTCTTGTTTTGTATATATAAACATATTATAGATACATAAAAATTGTTAAAAAGTAAAAACCCTGCCTTCTAAAAAAATATTACACTTTATCAGAGAATCCAAATATTTACAAACATAACTAGTCATGAAAAGTAATACTTGTCAAATGATTTTAAAAAATACTGCAGTTTGTTTTGACAGGTTAAATAAATGGTAAGGCCTGTACTGGAAACAGGTATTAGGTGCTCTGCAGTCTGAAAAACCCTGCACATAAAATCAAGAGAGCATTAATTTTAAAAACAACCTTAAGCATGCAGAAATAATAACCTTTGTAATTTTAAGACAGAAGCAATAAAAATACAAATACAAATACTGAGACCAACCTTAAAGCCATGATCCCGTTATGTTGTACGCTGTCTGGCTGGTTTACCTGGGGAGCTGTTCTAGTATTTGAAGAAGTGCCATTTGCTGTGTGCAGTGATGGACATACTAAAATAAAACTGCAGGCAGTACATTCCATATACATTAACAACATTCATCATTTGGCAAATATAAAAAATCATCACTGCAGCATGAAATCTAATGCTGCATCCAAATTCCTTGAATAATGGAAGCAGTGGATAATGATGCATCAAAAAATGAAAAAAAAAAAGCCCTGGGAAGCATTTAAAATCAACCAGACAGGATTATCTTCTTACCATGTACACACCCCCAAAAGTAAAGAATCAGGCCGACAGGAGCAGAGGCAGACTAAGGACGTATTTCACGCAGAAGCTGCAGTTTCCCAGTGATGCGCTGTGAGCTTGGCTCCCTCCTGGGAGAATGAGCTCATTGCTAGCTTCCACCAGCCGCCCCTCAGCCATTGCAGTGTCACTGCAGCTACAGTAGCTACCGAGTGCAGACACGTCATCAAGGAGCACATTCGGCAAGCCGGCGATCCACCCTGCACAAGAAAAAATTCTCTTAGCACAGATAACCGTGATTAGGGAAATACAGTGGATGTAATGCACAAGGAAAGTGAGGCCTATCGTCTGCATTCAAGTGGATTTGCAGAATGTTTTACCACGCATGAAGAGGCCTTGCTTGCAGTTCTTGCTCTGTGGCGGTATTAGAGGCTGTCAAAAAAACCTCTGTGACTGCTGAGTGTTCAGCTATAATCATTTGCCAAAATAAATGTAAAACTTAAAAGCACATCACATCACCATCTATAGTATATGGGTGATTATTTACAATATTTTACAAAAACTGAACCTTTGCAATTACTTTTTCTTTATTTAACTTGCAAAAAAGCTTCACACTTTTTTGTGTGCATTTTGTCGTGGGTTTCTTTCTGATAAGAATTAAATTACCGCTTTCTGCTGCAGAATTTGATAATTATTGGTTAAAACATATACATTTTCTCAAGTATTCACATACAGTATAACATTTAACACTCATGGTACTCAAAGGAACAATAAAATACTTATTACCCCCTTCATATTTAAACTTGTGTTTGAAAAGTGATGCTTTTGAGAGTGAGATAGTAGCTAGGCTTTTGGCTTCTCTATGGCTGGGTAGCTCTTGTTCCATACTCTCACAACTCTTGGTGTGAAGATGTACCTCCTATTCTTGGTTTTATACAGTAGGTATTTCCACATAGTGTCCTCTGAGTCATGTTTGACTGTTGATTCTGAAGAAGTTCACTCAATTGAATTTGTCAGTGCCTTAAAGGATGTTAAATACTTGGATTATGTTCCCTTATAGTCTTCTATGTTGAAGACTAAAATACTCAGTTATTTAAAGCTATCAGTGCAGGATGTTCTCTGAAGCTCCAGAATGTACAGTATATAGTTGCTGTTCTCTGAGCAGATTCCATACAAGCAACATCTTTTTTATAATGTGGTCATGAAAATGAAAAACAATATTGTAAATAATGTCTAACTAGAGCTTTGCACAATTTCCAATGTAAAATCACTTATTTCAAATCCAGGGCTTTCAGGTACAGTATATATCCCAACATTTTATTTGCCTTTCTTATTGTTTCCCACATTGTCTAGAAAATTTAAATAGTGTGTCAGCATAAGCACCTAAGTCTATCATAAGTAGACTCTTCAAGCTTCTCATTTCTCATTTTGTTTTTAAAGTTTATGATTTTGCTTCCTGCATGTAATACTACGTGTAAGAATACTTTTTACATGTGTAAATACTATGTGTAAATCTCATCTGACAGGTTTCTGCCCAGTCTTTAATTTCCTGTAAATACCCATTCATCATTTCCTCAACTTTTCTGACATACTAAATTAGTTACTCTGTGGATTTTGATTTTTTTTACTCTTTGCATCAACTCAAACTGAGGTACTGTACATGAAGAGGGCAGACTGTCTATCCATCCATTTTTCTAACTGCTTTAATCAGTACAGGGTAATGGAGGAGCTGGAGCCTATCCCAGCAATCAACAAGTGCAAGGCAGGATACAGCCTAGACTGGATGCCAGTCCAAAGCAGGGCACACACGGGCACACACACACACACACACACACACACACACACACACACACACACACACACACACACACACACACACACAGGGCCTTTTGCCAGAAGTCAATTAACCTACTAGTATGTCTATG
This sequence comes from Lepisosteus platostomus, assembly GCF_059453375.1. Classification (NCBI taxonomy): domain Eukaryota; kingdom Metazoa; phylum Chordata; class Actinopteri; order Semionotiformes; family Lepisosteidae; genus Lepisosteus; species Lepisosteus platostomus. Next base: position 25,329,206 of record NC_142616.1, read on the forward strand.
GATTGTGGGAGGAAACCCTAGTGAACACAGGGAGAACTTACAAACTCCACACAAATAGCATCCCTAGAAGTGAACCCATGACTCCAGTGCTGTGAGGCAGAGGTACTAAACACTGGACCACCTGCCACTGAGGTACAAATTACATTAAATTATGTTCAATGTTTAGAAAATTTGAGTTGTTTTTTTTTTGTCTTGGATTTTGTTTTATGTTACAATATTGTATTCAGCAATGTTTGTTTATGCCTTGATATTACATATTTTGTAAAGTGGTCAGCTAAACAAATTAATAATAATAAAAGAAACCTTCTACATTTTCTCCATTTTCTACAAACTCCAAACTGTTCACCTTACCCCGCACCAACAATTAGTTTGACTTTTTCCTTAAAAGATGAGAGGTATTCCACTCCTAGTTCTGCTTAATATTATTGCTGAGATAGTTGAAGAGTTTACAAGCACCACAGAAGGCTGCTTCATAAATAAGATGGTATTAGAAAATGTTTGCAGACAGACACATTATGTAGCTCAGGTGGGGAGCTGCGTCAGCATGCGTAGGCTGCAAAGGAACAAGTAATAGGTTTATTCCATGCTGAAAAGAGAAGAAAGAAAACACAACATTTCGGCCGTGGAACCTTCTTCAGGTGTGTGTTCTTTAACTCTTTAACTTCACACCTGAAGAAGGTTCCACGGCCGAAATGTTGTGTTTTCTTTCTTCTCTTTTCAGCATGGAATAAACCTATTACTTGTTCCTTTGCAGACATACATTATGTCTATATTAAACTCACAGTTCAAATGTTTAGAAAACATAAGACTTGAGTAATCTGACATTGTTAGATATATGCAAAATCAGATTTTCTATAACACTCTTATAATATTCTTATTCATTCAATTACAGTTGATAGAACACAAAGAAAACATTTGGGAAAATGTCTTGTTTTCTAATTGATTAAATATGTTATCTTAATATTATATGTAACTAATTCAATTATGAGCACATAAACTAATTCATAATGAAAACACACAACAATTCACATTTAATATCAAAAGGCCTATGAGAGCACAAACTTTAGTTCAGTAATGTGATTCTCAGAATAGACGTGTAAACACTGTCTAAGTGTAGCTGCATACAAATTACCAATGAAGTTATTGTGTAATGTAGATATAACCCCTGAAAAAGAGGAGAAAGAAGGACAACATACAGTAATGGCTTTCTTGAATAATGAAAACTGACTGATGATAGCATCATTGAAGGAGGCCCATCACCAAGAGAAGTTGCTGATAGAATGAGACATTGCTTCAGCAAACAACAGAGAAACCTAAAATCAGGCTCTGTTCAAGATAGACCCATCAGTCTCAACTGCAATATAACAGGCTAGGCAACACGTTACGGTTAAAATTATTGGGAACCACCTAGTACATTATCATATTAGTGGTGGTAATTTTGCTAGCGGGTTTAAATTTATTGAAACAGAAGAATTTCTACAGCTATTGTGACTGAGATCTTTATACAGTGTAATAAAACTGATTAGAATAACTCGATTTTAATAATGAAATTGCATGTTGTTTTAAAAGAGAAGAGAAGGGTATATATCTTTAATCCTGGGACGAGAGGCGTTTGCACGTTCCTTAAATTAACAGGAACTGTATCCAAAATATTAATGGCCTCTTCTCATATACTGTACTGTGGAGCAATCTCGGCATTCCTAGATTTCACCACCTGAGGGCGCACTATCGAATATACAGTATTTCCTATGTTATGCCTGACAAGTACGCTGTATGAATCTGGCCGGGCTAAAGCCTTCTTTATAGTGGTAGTATATATATATATGTTTTGTAATCCACAGGCAACTGAAAATACAATTACAAAGCTTTTCAGTGTTATGATTGCTTTACGTCGCTTACAGTAAAACTCTTCACAACAGTTGTGTCTCGGCTCAGGAACGTTTCTTCATCTTCTTACACTGCCAATCAAGGATACAAGGAAGTTGCCTTTCGTTATTAGCATTCTTTCGCTTTTAAAGCACGATAATAGTAACATAACTCAAATGACCACAAAGCTCGCCCTGTGTATAAATCTTTGCAGGACTGGGAAAAGGCGCAAGCACAGAGTACAAATCTGCAGCTGAACAGCACGTTCTTTTTTTCCCAATCCAGCCCCGGCATGACGGGGTCCTTTTCTGACCAATCGCGACACGGACTTCAGTAAATCAACAATACATTGCGTCACTGTGTTTTTGTGGGGGTCTGGTTCTTGATATATGCTTGTTACCCAGACCAAACAGACGCCAATTTGTATGAAAGTAGCGGAGGTGTAGCGTTATTTTAGCAGTACAGCTTGTGCACCACCTTTGTTGATAGAGGTGACAAGAAACATGTCGACAGAGAAGCAAAGTAACCAGGACGAAAATTTGCAGGGTAGGTTGCTGGTTTCTGTCCGCGGTGTTCAGTGTAGAGGCCTTGAGTGACAGCGATTTGTTTTGCAATGTTAGCGAAATTATGCAAGCCTTAAGGGTTGCTATTCATAATTTCCTTGGATTATAAATTAATGATAATTATGCACGTTGCTCAAATGCTGCTAAGGTGACGTTTCAGAGTGGAATGTAAACAACAGCACAGCGCACAAGATTTTGAGGCGATTTCTGTCGACTTTACTTAATTTCGATCTATCGTTTTGTCGTATTTGAAAATCAACTATTCTAAAATGACTGATTTTCAGATTTTTTTTCTAAAAAATTGTAACACTGTATATAGCTAGTTAAAGTGGAAATCAAATTCCAAGCAGATTGAATATTTCATCTCTAGTTAAGATTTGTGATTTAATCAATTGGTTTCATTTACAAGGTCGGTCTAAGCAGAGTTAAAACTCTTGTTTGGTGCCAAATGTACTAGTATGAGATTTACAAAACTAGAATGGCGTAAGACTGGTATTTGTTCCCCTGTTTAGGGTTGGAATTTAAGCTATTTGTACCATTGTTATGAAAAAATACAAAAATACTGTTTAATTTTTTGTAAAATCTCGGATGATGTTGAAATAATAATATAAGTGACAAGCAAACAATCCCGATTAAATTATTAAGAATCACCAGGAAAACAATCAGATGTATACATTTAAAACCATGAAACTAAACTTATCTTTAAGAAGCTGGTGATCTAGTAAATGTAGGTTCGTCAAAGGCTTCTTGGTGAAACCCGAATACTTTTTTTTCCTGACCTCACCTGTGTCCACACACTCTCACCCTAACCATAATCTAAGAATAAGTGATAAGTTAAGGTTTAACACAGAATTGGCTAATGTAGATTCACCAGTCACCAGTTTTCACCCTTGATGTTATCGTGTATTGTTATATCAAACTTCCATAATCATTAAATCTATACTTTCAGAACGTACAGTATGTACTGTTTTATCCCTTTGCAGTAGATTAATGGATTGTATCAGCCAATTAATTAAATTAATCTTTATATTGTTGATAAGAAGATATAATTTCAGGAAAACCGCATTTTGTATTATTTTTCATTTTTCACTGAAGTAGGGGACTAAAAGAAAATAGGAGCTCATTTCATGTCAGTTTTTTACCACAAGCCAAACGCATTTTAATTATAATCTTGCCAGTCCATTATGCTTAAGAAATGGAACAAAAAGTTAATAATTACAAATGACTGAAGAGTGTGCGTTTGCAAACTTAAGTAGCTTTTGCGTACAACATTAGACACAATTTATGCATTTTTAAAAAAAAAGTATTGAGAGGTCATGTATTGAATATTGAACATTCACAATTAGCAGTTAATGTTGGTGGGATCAGTTGCACTCAAAGTATTGATTTTATCCTGTTTTCACACCCTTTCTGCTTTCAGTTCCTTAATGTAAAACAGTATCAGCTTTGAAACTGACTGATCAGATGACCTTGCAAAGTCTTTTTGTCCTATGAGTTCTTTATTGTCAATTGTAGCATTCTATTTATGGTCCTACCTAATGCAGCTATGATAAGGAACAAAAATAACCACAGACATGTTTTTTTCTTTCAAGTGATGCAATAGACAGGAGTGGTTCTGATGCTCCTTTCCTTATTGGATAGTAGATTGTAAAAAAAATACAGTGATGTAAAGAGAGGGCACAAGCATGTGACAGTCAGCTGGTTCAAAAAGAACACTGTTTATTTGCATTAAAGTAAGTGCAGTATAAAGGGCTGATGATCTTTTAAAGCTGTCCTTTTTAAATTAGGCATGCTAGTGGTACTGTATGTGTGCTCATTTTAAAGTTTAAAATTATAGAGCTTATATTTTTATACTTACTGGGTGTGATTTGTTGTGTTGTTTTACATGTTCCTGTAGGTTCTTGGGTGGAGCTGCACTTTAATAATAATGGAAATGGGAGTGTTACACAAAATGGAGGGCAGGACCAGGTGCCAGCTTCGATTCACAATGGAGACATGGAAAACATGCTTCTAGATGCACAGCATGAATCTGGCAGAAGTAGCTCCAGAGGAAGCTCTCATTGTGACAGGTATAAAAGTAGATTACACTAATGGGTGGTCTATTAAATTTAGAAATCGTTCAGATATTATGTAATACATGTAGAAGTACACTTAAAGGATTATACATTTATTGTACCAAATATAGATGTTTATGCAATCTGCTAGGAGTACTTAATTTTTATGAAGCTGGGAATGCATTATCATTCATCTTGTTTTGCAGTAGACTTTGTTTGATGCTGTCCAGTTAAGTTAATATTGAATGGACAGCCAAGTTGATTTTTGCAGGACTGATTTCACAGGGTTCATGATACTTTCCGATTACAGGCATGCATTAAAAAATGCAGCCTATACAAAACAGGAAAATAGTAATAGTGAACAAGGGTGAGTTGATAAAAAGACTTCACGCATATCTTTAATTTAAGATACTAGATAGCTTTTTAGCTTACAGTCATACGCTTTTATACATGTGATGGAGGCTGTCTCTGCTTTCATTAAAACATTGTTTTAAAGCAATGTGTAAGACATTTTGTGTAATGTTTCAATTACAGTCACTTACCAGTGCTTTTATTTCTTTAATTTAGTCCTCCACGGTCTCAGACTCCCCTTCATCTCCGGAGAGGGTCTGAGGTGCACAGCAGTGGAGAGAAAAACAGCTCTCAGGCAATATATTTTTTATATTTCATTATTGATTGATTTGAATAGAAATACCCCGACATCTTGGCTAAATTTCCCATTGGCCCTTACCAATCATGGCCTCCTAATAATCCCCCTCTATGAATTGGCTTCATTACTCTGCTCTCCTCCCCACTGATAGCTGATGTGTGGTGAGTGTTCTGGTGCACTATGGCTGCCGTCGCATCATCCAGGTGGATGCTGCACATTGGTGGTGGTGGAGGGGAGTCCCCATTACCTGTAAAGCGCTTTGAGTGGAGTGCCCAGAAAAGCGCTATATAAGTGTAAGCAATTATTAATTAATAGCTGTACTAAAACTAATGTCGCATTTCTTGTTGCATATGCAAAATGTATTGTATATGTTCAGGAGTGACATTCCCAGCTGTGACAATTTTATTTTTTAATTTTAGTCCGAAGAGGATTACCTTGAAAGAAGAAGAGAAGTAGAAAATATAATGAAGAAAAATGCTGACTGGATCTGGGACTGGTCAAGTCGACCAGAAAACGCTCCACCAAAGTCCGTACCTATAGTCTGTTCCTGTAAAGATATTGATTCTAATCACATTTATCTGGTGAAAAGACCAAACTTTGTTTAGCTGACTCTATGCATCATTCAACTAAGAATACTGTAAATGTAAATCACCTGTGTTCAGAGAGTTTGGGATGCTAAAGTTATTCACTAAGGAAATGTCTGTGGGTCTTAATTCTTCTTATCACCTGGATGCTGTAAGGAAATACCTTGAAAATAACTGTTTGTACTTAAGCAAGGTAATGCACTCTTTGTGTACTGTATCATTAAGCAAGAGCTGTGGCTGAAACAGACAGTTAGGAGAGTGCTGTTGGCTTAAGAAAACTTAGTGTCTTGTGAAAAGTATGATTTTGTAATGCTTTCTTCTGTGGTATATTCTTTAAACAGGGAATTCCTGTTTAAGCACCCTAAACGGTCTGCCACACTTAGTATGAGGAACACGAGTGTAATGAAGAAGGGGGGAATATTTTCAGCAGAGTTTCTGAAAGTTTTCCTGCCATCCTTGTTTCTCTCTCACATACTCGCCGTGGGTCTTGGGTAAGTGAACTACATGTACCTCTTTATTCTTAAATATGTTCTGCTAAGATAAAGAACATAAAAAATGTTACATATGAGAAGAGGCAATTTGGCTCATCTTGTTCATTTGGTAGATTAGCATCTAAGTAAAGCTAAACTTTTATATAGCTGTTTCTTTAAAGTACACAGAATTTGGGGCTGGGAAACCCTTTCCAAATGTCTTCAACTCTTTGTGTAAGTGATTCCAGTTCTCCATACTAAATGCATTTTCTCTTATTTTCCAATTGTAACTTTGTGTTTTCTTGTGTTATTTTCCTACTGAATGTGAAATAGTTAACCATATGTATATCCCCTTAAGATCTTTAATATTTGTGTCAAATCTCTCAATCCCCTTTGTTCAGAATTTATCTTCCTATAACCTGTCTCTATAGCATCTTCTGAGACCAGGAATCATTCTTATTGTTAAACTTTGAATTCTTTCTAAGTCTCAATACAGTTTTATTAAAATATCATAGCAGTAATTGTATTGTTCTGTCAAAGTTGAATAGTAATTTATAATTTGTGCAGAACATCTCTTACATTTTTAGAACTTGGTGGTATTGGTCAATATGTTAGAAATTTAATTTGTTCATTTCGGTCTTAACTTGATAGATGGACAAAAGGAAAAGTAGTAATTATATGTATGTTCCACTCTTTCCATATCTGTTTAAGGATCTACATTGGAAGGCGTCTAACAACCTCTACAAGCACCTTCTAATAAGATACTGCAAGACTTCTGTCATCGTTACCATTTAAACCATGGCATGCCTCAGTGTGTTGCTTTGTAGATGCAGGTAAAAAGAAAACCTAGTGACTTGCTTTATCGTATTTTCTGAGTGCTGCACCGCTTCTGTCTCTTATGGATACCATTTGCTAAATTCAGGAAGCTGTTTTGAATCACAAAAGCCAGAAAGTAATTGCCAATTGCCAATGATTTTACATAAAACAAATATGTATTTTTTTCAGCAGATTTCAAAACTGATATAAAAAATCTTAGTGTTTTAGCAAGAATAAGATTCAGTAATGTTAAGCACAAAGGTATTGGGCAGCAGAGGGGGGTAATTGTCAGGGCTCAGGACTCATAACTGGAAGTTATCCCAGCTAGTGCACTATTATTGTACCCCTGAACAAGATACATCACATAGATTGCTTCAGTAGAGTGCAATGCTGTATAAATATAAATTGCTTTGGGAAAAAGCATCATCCAAATAAATTTAATTATATTAATAATACCAGTTTTATCTGATTTTAAGATGAACAGTTATAACTGATAATTTCTGATGTTTAAACATAGGGAAAAAGTAAAGGCAAAAAATAAACTGATGGAAATTGAGCTATTTGTTGGAGGAAAATTAAAACTTCTCTGAAAACAATGTTCCTAAATTCATGTTTTTAGATTGATATTAAAATATAGAGAACCTGTTTTCTTGAAAGATATCAAGAGTATCTTTTTGTAATTTTACATTTTTGTTGCAAAGGACTCAGTTTTCTATTGTAACTGACTACAGTAATGTTACAAAATTAGAGATTTAAAGAAAGCGATACATTCTGTATTCTTTTGTATTGTTCCAGTAGTACCGTAGTCTAAGATTTGTACGTTGTATCAGACTGGTTACATAAAACTGGAAGTATTTGTAGTTTCCTGCTTTTCTTCTGAATGTAAATATCATAGGACAAACACCTTGAGAGACATGGAAAAAAGACCATATGGCCACTATGTGTAATGTCAATCATTTTAAAGTCAACATCATTTTACAGCAAATAGATAGTATTGCTAAGAAAAAGTAATTTATATGCAGGAGATAGAATAGTGGGATAAGTCTTTTTTGGTTATTGACTAATTCTGTGTAAAACTTTTAAGCATATTGTGTTTTGGCCAAAAGGTAATCTTAAAAGCTAAATATGTCTTGCAAATGAACCACAAAACAGTGGTTCATGTTTTTGAAACACAAGTTTTTGATGCTTTCATGTTTATGCTTTAACTTTAAGGTTAAATGTTTTGATTGCATTTTTAATTAAACACTTCAAAACCAAAGGTATAGAAGTAAAAATAGCATTTTATGTGAATACCTGCAGAAAAAAATAAAAAGCCTATCATAATAAATGAATGCCTTTAAAAACAATGGAGTAACTAATGTCCAGGCATTAGTTTCATCTCTGAGTAATCCATATCTGCATTCAAAATAATCATTTGTATCAGGATCCCCATGGTGCTCAAGGCCAAGCTACCGGACACTTGTGTTTTTGTGTCTGCTGTCTTGTGTTTTGGCTGTTGTTAACACATTAGCATCATTGGTTAGTTTTTGTTTTAGCAAATTGCAGTTTCAAAGAGCTGTTATGCTTTCTGCACTAAATGTGGAAAAAGTTAGTAGTACAGGACAGCATGCACTTTCGGTTGAAAATATTTCTCCAAAGACTAATAATAGATTCATCTGTGACCAGAAATGTTTGTTTTATTTATGCTTTGTGTTTGACTAATATAAATTGTATTTATGTTGTTGGTGTTGTTCTAAAGATAGCCTTATGTAGTAATCAATGCCAGTTATGCAGTGAGATTGTTGGACCTGACTTTTAAAAATGACAGGAATCAACCTATTTGTCCTGTGTTTTGAGGTTGTAACTAAAACCAGCTGCATATGCAGATGTTTTGACTGTTAATATATGGTGATGGCCCTAAACTTCTTAAAATCCAGTGTATTTAATGCATGTTTTGTTTTAGAAGATGAATAAAAATTTCTGATGACTAACATGTTTACAGCAGTTTTGTATTATGAACTTTGTAAAATGTGATTCTTAAGTTTTATTTTATGTGACTATTAAACTGCTTGCTGTCATTGTAAACTTTGACTTAAGTATCAAAAAGAAACTAACAAACCATGCTTATAATACCTTTGCATTTTTATGACCTACGAGGGCAAAAGGAAATATTTTTTTGATTTTCTCATTTAAGCACATTTAAATTTTGTGGAGCTGGGACAGGCAGTGGAAGGCTTAAAAGTCAGGAAAGTAATCATAGTGATGTTTTCGGCCGGACTTTTTCTACCTTCTTCTGAACAGCTGAGTGGTTTTCAGGTAAGATAAGATCAGATCACTTTATTAGCCACATACAATTTCTTGCATTAGGAATCTGTCTTTTTGCATGCCCCAACTTGCTCTCCATGAGAGACACAGACAGGGAGAGAAGCGCAGGGTCAGCCATTTATACAGCGCCCCTGGAGCAGTTGGGGTTAAGGGCCTTGCTCAGGGGCCCAACAGAGTAGCATTCCTCTGCCGGCCGCAAGTTTTGAACTGGCAACCTTACAGCCACAGGCGCAGATCCTTAGCCACGGAGTCACCGCTCTGCCCCAAAAAGCAAATCAGACAACTGGGCCGTACAGGGATCGAACCTGCGACCTTGGTGTTATTAGCACCACGCTCTAACCAACTGAGCTAACTTAAAAACTAATCTAAAAGCTTAGACTTTTCTTCCAAGACCTACATATACTTAACGTATTTAATACTATAAATATTTGATACAGGTGAAGCAGGTTTTACAGCCCAAGGGGTCCTGCAAAGTCTGTAATATTAACATTTATATTGTTGTAAAGTGGTGTAAAAATGATTTACCAGTCAGGAGTTACTAATTCCTATCCCACCTTATAAAAAAAATGCATATTTGTGCAGATATGCTTTCAAAATTACATAATAGGAAAATCAAAATGAAAGTAAAATCCTAGTTTTTAATGGTCTTATACAGTATATACGTTATGAGGTCAGATTCTTTAAAACGGAAATAAGTCAGTGACATTTGAAGGTCCCAAAATAGTGACAGACAGCTATTTTGAAGTGGAACTGCAACACTTTTTATATTTTGCAGGATAGAGAGAATCAGCACTGAAGAGTGCACTTCAAACCACACTAAAAGTAAAATGTATACAGTAACTTGTAAAACCTCACTTCCTCAATTTACATCACAAAACCGAGATTTCCAGGTATGTGCAGCGCCATATTCTGAAATTCAGAATTCAGACTTAACTTCACCACATATTCATTCCCATTGGTCAAAACTGAAATACTGACAGTGAGGTATTTATATTTTGACAAATGTACTGACATTTAAATGCACAAAAATGGTTTACTCCTTGGAATGTACAAATACCTTTATTATCCCATAACCATAATAGTTTTTAATTTTGTCATTAAAAGGAATTAAAAAAAAACAGGTACATAATTCTGCAAGATTCATTTTTGAACTAAGAGAATTAAAACATGCTGTCATAACAGATTTGTTTGTTAAGGTGGTCAAAAGTAAAGAGGTCTGTAGTAACATGATTTAATACATATGGCTTTGTGGTATAAAATAACAGTTCGCAAAGAAAAACATTTAAAATTGCAAACAGCATTCATCTGAACTGCCGAGAAAAGTCGATTTTACCCATGTAATTAAATCCAACCAAATGGGTGTTCAAGTTGGTAGAATAAACAGTTCTAATTCAGGTAAACACAATTAAAATTTATTTAACTTTGGTCAAAAAAATCAAACAAGTGTATACAATTCCACCATGTTAGCATCATTATTCAACAGGGAACAAGGTCAGACTGAATGCTTAAATGACCAGAAAGTTCCTGATTTTAAAAATAGTGTCACAACCAATATACAATATATTGATAACTTACTTGTACTGTTCACCCTTAATTTTTTAACTTAAGTGTTTGCAATGCACAATGCTAACCAAAGTGGCATCCCACTGGAAAATAAGGGGCATATATTGATCCTTGCTCTAGCATTCCATTTTGTATTAGTGACAATGTAATGCCTATTTTTATTAACAGAATGGTAATCTATTTTCCAGCTTCTCTGAAAGGGAGGCACTCAGCACTTACAATAATATTTTATATCTTAAATAGTGTGTACTACCTGCATTACTGTCGATTGTAGAATCTTGACTGTCATTTTGACAAACGTAGAGCCACTAATAGCAGCAATATAATGTTCTGAGAGGAGATAATGTTAAAAAAAAGTTATTAAAAAATAATGCACATAAGGTATGGTACTTTGTAAAACATTTTGGGTGCAACTGGACATGTAACGTTATGGTTATTACAGGTATTCTTTAAAATTTATTAGCAAGACATTACGAAAGGTATTAAGGCTGCAGGTTCCCTTTTTATTACTGCCTATTGCTTTCTATTGTGGTATCAGCCTACACCATTATTTGGAACTAATGATATATATACAGTTATTTTTACAATTAACATGACTGACAACCAGCTTCCGATGGTATTTCTGCAGCTTCAAGTACTTCAGATTTTGTCCTCCCTAATCATGCTACTGAAATAGCCAGTGGGGTTGTTTTGCCTTTCCCCCTCCATTGTAATTTGAATCCACAATGTCAATACATGCAAAGCAATAAAAGAGAACATAAGAATTTATTACATATTTTCAAAATTTAAAAACACATCTCTTTAAAGGTTTTGTTACTTTTATTAAGTGGTTGACACCAAATGGTGTGGTTATATAGATACAGTCAGTGAGTAAATGTTACTATGCATGAAAAAAGAAAAAAAAAACCTGTCCACTGACCAAACTCGAGACCTCTTGTAAGTGCTTAAAAGGTAAAACACCAGAGCCTTGAAGGAAGGCCAGGGGAGGAATGTTAACAGGCATCATCAAGCAAAATTTATTTTTAAAAAAAGGCCCAAAATTACAGTAAAGAGACTACAAGTTTGACAAAATGTCATTCCTTGGGTGTTCCATAATTTGGTCAATAAATCATAAAAGGCTCAGACTTAAATAAATACACTATGTTTTGAGCATTTGGCCTCTACTGAGTGCTGTCCATCAATTCTGCTTCTTTTGGCCCTCTCTTGGTTAGAGAACCCTTGATTGTGCCCTCCCACTGAAGGCTTAATACACCACTGACTCAAAGAAACAGGCCCTCTTTTCTCCATCTGCTAAACAAGGAGATGAGTGCATCAAATTCTTCACTAGGAGGACAAGAAGGCCGTTTCTTTTACAGATAAACAACTAGGCTTAACTATGCAAGAACAAGACTTTGCCCTCAAACAACAGCCATTCTTAATTGATTTTGTCCTGGAATATATACAGGTTGTTGGTGGCTGCTACTGCAATGATGTTTTCTTTCGGATGCCAGGCTGTGTGGAGAATCTTCTTGTTGAAGTCCAGACTGTCAACACTTATCTCATCTTTCTTCCTCTTACCACCTGTGCACACTTTGCGTGGCTTCAACATGGCACGTGGTTTGCTGCTTTCTCTGGATGCTTCAAGCGTGATGTCCCTCCTGGTGTTTCTATCAAACATTCTGAAGAAGTTATTGTAGGAGCCAGTCATAATAGCACTACAAGGAGGGAAAAAAAATCTTTAAATAATAATAATAATAATAATAATAATAATAATAATAATAATAATATCCTTCTTTGCTATTTCAAATATTAAAGTGAACCTTTGATTAAGTGCTCGGAAGAGGAAAATTGAATTGTTCCATTCTAACCCTTCTGATCCATTTATTGTGATAAATATGATTGCACCGCTAGATATTACTACAATAAAGCAAATTAGGAAGGTGCAAAATTTCACCTTTCTTCTATTTACTCCAAAATTGCTTAAGAATGGATTTAGATTCAACAGAAATCTGTGAAATGGTTCTGAGTCCTTTTGAGCACAGGATGCCTTGTCATTCATTACACGGAGAAACAAAATGAGCAGCCTGATATTTATATTCATAGTATGTCTTTTTCCACGTTCATCTATTCAGATGCAAAGCTTACCTATCAGTACCATTCCAGCAGCACTCAAATTTGTCAAAAATGCAGTCATTTTCGTACAATGAACACAGCTTGCTACGAAGGTATTCATGCACCTGTAATAAAAACAAAAAGCTTTTAACAAAGATAAAACCTTATGAGGCAAAAATGTAAAAGGATCACTGTTGCCTAGTAATCTATATAGAAATCAGTCTTTCATATTTGAATTAGTATTTTATATAGATTCTCTATTGGAATTTACAAAACAATATAGGCTAAAAACTCATAAGGGGAGGGTAACGGGGGAATGATCAGGAAGGGAACATGAAGCATTTAAAATACCCTGCTTTGTAGCTTTCTAAGTTACTCTAAGAATTAGTAAAACACAAAACCCTTCTTTGAAATCTTGATACAGCTACATTCTTGGGTGAAATTCTGGAATTATATAGTCATAGAATATATGATCAAGAAAGCTTTCAGTATGTAAATGTGCATTCATTGTATACTTAGGAAAAAACATGGACATCTAAAACATGGAAAGCAAAAAGTTAAATGAAAAAATGAAAGTTGTAGTTTTCAAAAGAGATGTACTAAACTGATTAACATAATATTATAATGTATTATATATTTTATTAACATTCACAAACTTAAAATACACATGATTGATGTACATATATACCCTGGGATCAGCATATTGCACGGCAATTTAACAAACCTGGTAAGTTTCTACAGGTCGATTTTCCATGTTGAGATCCCACACCTTGACTGAGAGATAGTCTCTTGTCATCATGTAACGGCCACTGTGACTGAACTTAACATCAGATATTGAGGAGATGATTTCTGAAAAGAAAGATCTGCTACTTGGATCTTCAGGCTCCTCAAAAACTAAAGAGAAAGGAAAGAGATTCTTAAAAGTTATAGACCTTTAGCAGATATTTGCAAGTAAAGACATACAGCACTAAATTTAATATTTCAAGAACTTTATAAATGTCTCAAGCACTATGCTTCAGATAAAGCCCTGTAAGAATGTTCCTGCAGATGAACAAAAACTGACTGGCAATGTAGATTTCTGAGGTAAAACTTTTTTTCCTTCTCATACCTAGTTTCACTTATATGAATGCCTGGAAACAAAAAGTCTTATACACATCCCCCAGACCAATGTCGACCTTAACCGCTTTTACCGCAGGATCCGTCTCAGAGCACATTTTGCCGACAATTCCTCTTCACAGGCAGCTGATAACAACCCGGTTATTGATGTCATTAACAACATTAATCCCAAACAGAGCTGTTGGACTCCCTCCTCTGGCCGTTTTCCACCAGTTGATTATTTCATCAACCAATGCACTAATCAAGCTCCCAAGGCACTCTCTATACCCAGTAAACATAGGTCTAACCTCACCCAAGGAGAAAATCAGGCGCTCCAGTCTCTCCGCAACAGGGATGATATCGTCATCAAACCAGCGGACAAAGGAGGTGCTGTTGTGGTGTGGCGTAAAGATCTATATATCTTTGAAGCCTCTAGACAACTAACTGACACTTCTGCCTACCTCTCTCTCCAACAGGACCCTACCACTGACTACCAAAAGGAAGTGGTATCCACCATTTCCCTTCTTATCAGCAGCAACGAGCTCCCCCAGGAGGCGAACCGGCTCATCATGGAACACCCACAGGTATCTCAATTTTACCTCCTCCCCAAAATCCACAAACCGGACACCCCTGGACGCCCCATCGTATCAGCATGTAACTGTCCAACTACTTACATCTCAGCCTTTCTCGACAGCCTCATGAGACCGCTGGTTGAAGATCTTCCCTCATACATCAAAGACACCAACCACGCGCTCCAACTTTTCAATGATTTCCAATTTCAGGGTACCGAATGCCACATTTTTACCATGGACATCACATCTCTGTACACCGTCATTCCCCATAATGACGGCCTTACAGCCCTCAAGCACACGCTGGACAAACGCACAGTGCTTGATCCACCCACCCACACCCTGGTACGCCTTGCAGAATTGGTCCTCACACTGAACGCATTCTCTTTCAATGATCTTTTTTACCAACAGGTCAGTGGAGTTGCCATGGGCACCAGAATGGGACCCAGCTATGCCAACATTTTTGTCGGCTGGGTAGAAGAACGCTTCTTCGCTTCCTACACTGGCTATGTCCCTGACCTCTACAAACGATATATTGATGACTGCGTCGGTGCCGCCACATGCTCCAACGATCAGCTTGAATTCTTCCTGCACCATTTCACCAACTTCCACCCGTCCCTCAAATATACGGTTAACATTTCTTCCACCACTCTTCCGTTTCTAGACATCCACTTGTCTATCAACTACCCCCGACTGTCCACTTCAGTTTATTACAAACCCACGGATTCACACAGCTACCTCCTGTACAGCTCATTTCACCCCAACCACACTAAAAACTCTCTTCCTTTTTCACAGTTCCTTAGGTTACGACGATTATGCAGCGACGACATCGACTTCGAAAACCAAGCCCTCGAAATGTACTCATTTTTTATCAACAGAGGATACCCCAGCAGTGTGATTGACAGGGCCCTTGCCCGAGCCAAAAACAGCCCCCGGACCATCAACCCGATCAGGAACTCCCGCCGTAACAACCGCATTCCTTTGGTGCTTCCTTACCACCCTAACACACTTCCTATCCCCAGGACCATTAACCAGAACTTTTCCATCCTACAGGATGATCCCTCCATTGGGGCCCTCTTTTCTGATCGCCCTATCATCTCATATCGCCGACCACCTAATCTGCGTAACCTCCTTGTCCACAGCTCCCTTGACCGCCCTCAGCAACCATCCACACCAGGCACTTTCCCTTGCAAAAGAGCTCGCTGTATCACCTGCAAGTACACAGCCACCACCACACTCATTCAAGGCCCCTCAGGACAATTCCGGATCACCCAGACAGCATCTTGTACCTCCAGCAACCTTATTTACTGTATCTCTTGCAGTAAATGCCCAGCCATCTACATTGGGGAAACAGGAAGGAGACTCGGAGACCGCTTCAGAGAACACGTCAGGGCTGTGAAGATTAAAGATCTCTCCAAGCCCATTGTTTCTCATTTCACCTCTGACGGCCACGACCACTCTAATCTCTCCGTCTGTGTTCTCAAAGACGGTTTTCCGAACTCATACATCAGAAAGACCACCGAAACTAAAATTATTCTGCAGCTAGGATCACACATTCTCCCTTCCCTTAACGACAGATTACTGTTCTTTTAAATTTTCTCCATTCATTGGAAGTTTCATTTCACACCTCTCTGCACCCATTCTGACTTCACACCTCTTGATTGGCCTCTCTTTCTGTCCCCTGCTCCCGCCTCTCACTCCTCCTCCCTCTCAACCTTTGTTCTCCCGCTACTTTACCTTTGCCTACTGCCCTGTCTCTCTCACACCTGAAGAAGGCTCCACGGCCGAAACGTTGTGTTCTCTTTCTTCTTTTTTTCAGCATGGAATAAACCTATTACTTGTTCCTTTGAAGTCTTATACACGTTTATTTACAGTTTTGCAAAACCAATAACATGCTACTATATGTTAAATTTTCACCTGAGGTTTCTATCCAAATTTGGATGAAACAGATTTTCAAAATCTTACAATACAATAGGACTTCAAAATCTTACAATATTAACAAAAAACTTCAGTCGTGCAATACCATTACTACGATGGCCAAGGGTTATGAAAGAAGCAACTCATATACAAAAAAAGGCTGCTATGTAAGCATTTATATACCACAATTATTAGATACTTACACTTTGTGTGTCTGTCACAGAGGGCTGCTGCACGCATGTCACATAACCGTATAGTTCCCTTGCTACTGCTGTACACAAATACATTACAGTGATGTGGGTGACACTCTGCCGCTGTAATGACTTCTGTCAATTCTTCCATGTTGGCAGGTTTTATATCTACAATGTCTGATTTTCTCATATGAAGGACTATAATTATCACAAAATGGCAGTGCACAAAATTACAAACCTATTCAAAATTAAAACTAGAAGCATACCAATGATTTTCTTTGCTTGATAGCAATAGCCGACATTTATCAATCACATCAGATTATTCCAATTTCATTTATTCTTTTTGTCTCGGTAGTGTAAATATCATAAACTAACTGCAAATTGTAAAATATATTTTCTAGATATAAGAATTTACAGAGCTTTTGTCTCGTCTCACTGGAGTAATAAAAATTAGTGAAAAGGGATAAGGAAGCCTGACTCCTGCTAATAATTAATGTTACTGTAATTTATCCCTGTCAGTAATGTAATGTTTAATTAATCTTCCATAGAGAACACACAACTGTTTAAACTGGTGTTTACGAAACATTTTCCTAACAAAATAAATGTTATGGCATGATCATTTTAATTTCTGCTTTAACACAACATAAACACACCTGCAAACAAAGTTAGTTTTTACAAGAGAATGCCAGTTTGTGTCGAGTCATAATAAAAAACATCTTATCCCAAAACATATACGAAAGAGCCCACTTATTCACCAATGAAGTGCAGTTCCCACAGGCTACTGAAATAAGAAGTCTCTCTACAATATTCTGATAAACATAAAAAAAGCATTAGCATTAAGCTATCCTTAAGATTTTATATTTTACATGTGACTATTCCTAGTTTCCGGAGTCCCACTTTTTAAAGAATAAGAAAAAGACATTCATTATATCACACTTTCCTTAAAAACCATATGCAGATTTGCCAACCACAAAAAAGGATACTAAAACTTCTATCTGTGATTTCTAAGTGCCATAGATTTATTCTTAAGTCATCTGCAGAAAGGTAGGTTTCATGATCACTATTTACTGAAATGGAGTTAATGTGATATGTGTGAGCATTTGCAAAAATTCTTCGAGGACTTGCTTCTACCATCAAGTCCATGGGCTTCAAAACAGGTACCTGCAAAAGAAAATATTTCAGTTCCAGTGGTCCCACAGAATGAACATGTACTAAAGTAAGTTTTCTAGCTCAGAAGAAAGGGCAGGAAACAAAATCGCAGAACAGTTAAGCAAAATAGACTGGAGTACTCTGCACTGCAATACAAGGCACACAAACCCGTAGTGATGTGATTCTGAAAGGATCTCTCAGTCTTCCGTCTTCATCTTTTAAGTTGTAGCCCTCTGCCCTTTTGTCCCTTTCACTTATTTTCCACAGTTTAATAGTTTTATCTGAAAGAGTGTTTAATAAAAGTCTTCATAAACTGGGACATTAACATACTGTGGTTATTTTACAAACTATAATCAATAAGAAACAGAAGCAACATTAACAATATTTCCACACAATAAATGCATTTAACAAGAGAGATTTACGGTTTTAAGATTGCTAACTAAAGTTGACAGAATTCTTAGTCATCAATTTCCAAACAATCAAAGATTAAGTTTCAGCTCTTACCATTTGTAGAGAGCAGGAAATGAGCAGCATTTTGTTGGGGTAGCCATCTAATTTTGTTAATTTTTTCCTCAATTTCTAAACTCTTCAAATAGTCAAACTCAGGTTCATGACTCTGAAAAGTACTGTAAACATTATATTCGCCTCTTGAGTGAGGTCGGTTTTTACTCTGAAAAAAAGAGTAAACACATTAACTACAACAGTGAAATAATTTAAATGTCTATAACTGTAAGAAGCTGAGCAAAGTTTCTTCTCTTCCAAAAGAATCCTGATTAGTGAACTAAAAATAAAGGAACAAAATAAACTAAAGAGTATTAAAATGAAACAGTTCTGTGTTTAGGTAAATTAACAAAAGCTACAATTAATTCTTTTTAAGGAATTTTTTAGTTTTAATTGCTTATTTATTTTTACTCAGTAAGTCATGTATTAAATATAAAATCTTCAAACATCTGACCTCCTGCTCCCTCTGAAATATGACAACTCGTCCTCCTTTGTCTCCAGTAGCTAGCAAGTCTCCAGAGTAGTTGAATTCAACTGTTGAAATAATGTCAGCTGCAAAAACAAAGCAAAAGAAAACATACTTAAGATGTCTTGAAAATATACTACAGTAACAGGTTTTAATTTTAAGTACCTTTCACATCAAAAATGTGCCTGCTTCTGAGGGATCAAACAAAAACGTTACACCACCTGGCAAATGCAAATTCAAAATCCAATATCTGGTAGTTCTCAGGGCAGTTATGAAAGAGCCATAACCAGGCGACTGTTTATTGCCCCTTTCACAGAAGAGCTTTGACCTTGAGTGTGAGCGGGCTGACCTGGGTTGGCAGTGACTCACTTCAGGAAATGGGCTGATGCAGGATGAGTGACGTAAAATACTTTAATTGACAGTAGGATGAATATTAGGAAACCATGAAATCTACCAAAACTGCAATAATCGTGAAACCCCAGCCATGCCAAATTTTGTAACCTAGATTTATATTTATATATTATACCCTACATTTATATTTCCATTTTACTTAAGGCACAGCACAGAGCTGAATTCAGTCATCAAGATCCGGGACCATACTTGCTACCCTTGCTACAGGTTCACACTCACGTGACGTGACCACAACACAACATAAGCCCTTACGCTGCTCATGTTACACCTGTCTTGCAAGATGGAGGAAGGAAAGGAAGTTCCGCATCACGTCACAATTCGTGGGAACTTGCACGCAAGTTTGTGGCAAAATGGCGACTTACATTACTTTCACATAGTTCATGATATTGTGCTTAATTTGAAAATGATGTCAATGAACTTATTTTGTTACCGAAATGTAATAATCGGTCTGAGAAATTAGGACTGCTGTTCCAATTTCATTTTAACAGCCCTGCATACACATATGCGCCCCCAGGTGGTACACCAGATGACCCTGGAAATTTGTTATGTGCACTGAAAAATTGGTTCAGGTTTTCATATTTTCTATTGTAATAAAATCAGTTTATGTTTCAAATACAAAGCCTATGTACTTTGCTACGATGATACAGTGCGCTAATACTTGAGTGGACACAAGAGCTTTGTAATTCTATACCATTGTATAGGAATGTGTGCTACGAACGTAAGTGGCCAATTATATTTTCAAAAAAGTTCTCCAGCGAATAGGGAGGTAGGAGGATGTGCGTGATTTTGAAACACTGCCAATCTAGCAGGCACAGGAAAGCATGATGGATAACAGAAAAATGTTTCATGTTCTAGGTTAGTTTGAGAAAAATACACCGAGCATCTCCGTTTCGCTCCCATGCGCATTAAATAAAAACTTTTTAACTTCTGAGACGGACTCCTGACTGCATTTTAAGGGGAAACAAAGAAAAATTTCTCCAACAGCGCCACATTCGCCAACAGAACAACTGATTGAAAATGAATACCTCGCAAAAATCAATTATGTCATTACTGAAAGGGATAGACATCAAGAGTAATGATGTCAGCTCCGAAAGCTCACGCACAACTGTTGAAAACAAGGAGGATTATATAATCGGCCACCGACACTAGCTCTGCTGCTGAACCTGCTAGTGTTAGCAAGTGTCGGAAAACGGCTACAAGGCAATACGATACTGTTTGGGATTTACTTACACCGGGACGGAGGAAGAGCCAAGACCACAGTGTGTCATATGCTGTGAGATTCTCAGCAATGAAAGCATGAAGCCAGAACATCCGAGGTGGCACTTAACCATGAAACATGCTCTTGTAGGATAAGCCTGTTGAGTTTTTTCAAAGGAAAGTTAAAGATCTGAAGCAGCGCAAGTCCACCATAGGGCACAGTGTCATTCCAGTTTCCAAAGCCCAAGAAGCATCTTACCATGCAAGCTTGCGGACTGCTAAAGCAGGTAAGACCCACACTATTGGTGAAGAACTTTGTTTACCGTTGGCAAAAGAGCTAAAATGTATTATGTGTGGAGAAAAAGCTGCTCAACAGCTCGACCTGGTGGCCCATTCGAATGACAGTCACTCGTAGAATTATTGATAAGGCAGATGATGTCAAACATACGCTGACAGAGCACATTAAGATGAGCAGATGCTTTTCACTGCAATTTGATAAGTTTGTAGATTATTTGGCCAATTTGCTCGTTTACGTTAGATATGAGTTTGAGGGTATGTCCCATGAGGACTTTCTGTTCTGAAAGCCGCTACCAACAAGAACTACAGGAGAGCACATATTTCGGCTTCTGAATGAATTTATCGAAGAGATTGGCATTGACTGCAAAAAATGCACTGGAGTTTGTACAGACTAGAGCGATGACAGGCAGACACAGTGGTGTAGTTGCACAAATTAGAGAGGCTGCACCAGATATGAAGTGGATGCACTTTAGCATCCACCGCGAGGCCTTGGCAGCCAAGAAAATGCCTGAGGATTTAAAATCTGTGTTAGACTCTGCTGTCAAAGTTGTGAATTCTATCAAGGCTCGACCAATGAATTCAAGTCTGTTCAGTGTGCTTTGTAATGAAATGGGCAGGGAACACATGCAGCTTTTGCTACATACTGAAGCGAGATGGTTATCAAGAGGCAAAGTGCTCACGAGGCTCTTTGAACCACACTCTGAGGTACAGATGTTTTTCATGACCAGCAATCTCTCTTGGTAAGTCTATGATATGTTCACGTTTGAATGAGCTGAATATGGGACTGCAGGGGCTCTCTTTAACAAATTTTGACGTGTCTGACAAGATCACTGCTATGAAGAAAAATCTGCAGCTTTTTGTTAATAAAATTAACACAAGTGATATCTCTGCTTTTCCAACTTTGGAGATCTGCACACATATGCTGTGGCACTTGATGCAGCTGTTCATGATGCGATTGCAGTGCACCTCTGGTCATTGGAAGAACAGTTCTCAGAGTATTTTCCAGTTGAGGTCACACCAGAGTGGATTAGGAACCCCTTTACTGTTGATGTTGTAGGAATACCCAAGGATCTGACCTGTGCTGAACAAGAGAAGCTACTCGAGTTATCATCTGATGGGACTTTGTTGTCAGAATTGAAACGACAGTCACTGTTGGAGTTCTGGATCCAAAGACAGAGTGAATACCTAGCCCTCTCATTAAAGGCTGTGCGGTTTGTGATGCTTTTTGCTACTACCTACCTTTGTGAGAAAGGCTTCTCTGCTCTCAATGTAATTAAAACAAAGTATTGCAACAACAAAACGGATGCCGAGCCAGATCTGCATTTGAAGCTCACTGCCCTCGTCCCTGACATTGCAAGGCTTTGCTCGACTAAATAGGCCCCCCCTTCTCACTAAAATGGTAAGTGCTCAGTGCTATTTTTATTAGATGTGTGTGTGCGCACGTGCTCATGTTGGTCATTGCGATTTTCTGTGGTTTCTAGGAGAAGATGACTTGTAGGTGGTACTTGGATGCTTTGGGTTAATCAGGGGTGGTACTTTGTCCAAAAAGTTTGAGAACCAATGACATATAATAAATATTAGTTTATGTGAAATTGTTGTGCACATGCTTCCTTAAGAGGTTTCACCTAATCCCTTGTAATACTTGTCAGAGTCAACTCTATGGACATCATTGAAGCAAGATCTAGAGCACAAAGAAAAACAAAGGGGATGTACATTTAAAACCAAGAACAGGAGACACATCTTTACACTGAGGGTGGTGGGTGTCTGGTACAAACTACCCATGCTGTCAGAAATAAAATGGATATGGTCGAATGGTCTTCTGTTTGCAAACTTTCTTACGCAACTGTGTGCTGTGAACAATGGACACAAAATGAAACCTGCAGGAAACGTAGATGTAGGATGTAGTGCACAATACATATAAAGCTTACCAAAAATTTAAGGATATGGGATTTGATCTTGGTGAAGGCAAGGGCCCCAAAATCATAAGCTTTTTAAATTCTACATACACATTAACAGAATGACAGCACTATTCTATTTATAAGCTTTAAAACACTGACAAATCCAAATAAAGGCACTGGTAATGTTTGTTAGAGCAGACAAAACCAGGTCACCTTTGAAGGGTTTTAACTCACGAACAAAATGACTTCAATCAAACTTCATTTAACTTTCATTCATCATTTCTCTCCATACATGTATAAAACTTTATGAAAAATAAAGATGGTGAAGCACAATTTTTGTCTAGTATTCAACAGATTTCCTTTGGAATAACCCCGCTGTCAAACCAGGTACTCACCAGTCTCAAAACAGAAAGTTTCAAATACAACAGAAATTTCATAACCATCCTGACCAGCAATTATGTTGTTCTACGATGCACACACAACTTTAATGAGAAATGTTTACACTTTGCACTGTATCTGACTTTAAAAATAATCAATCCAAGAACCCCCAGAGTAAAGATAGGACCTAAAAGATCAGCTCTGACTAACCAAAACCTATTTAGTTGAACATGTACTCTTTAATATAACAGGGAAAAAAAATACATGCACCCACACTGCATGTCTCCAACATTGCAATAAGAGAAAATAAGTCATTTCTATCTGATCTATGGTTGTTCATTAGTTAAAGTTAAAATCAAGCAAAACTGTTACGACCCCAAGTGTCTAGGAGTAAAGGGGTGTAACATTTAGGATGGATTTGGATGCAGGTGGATTTCTGGTGAGGGACTTAGGATGCGTGACAAGTTTGGTGCAAAAGGGATTTATTTTAAAGTGAACAAGTGACTGGTACGTACATAAGACACAATAACACACAGGGAAAAGGAACTAGAGCGGTGCCAAAGGTAAGAAAATAAACAAAATGGAGCTGCCTAATACAGTGAGGGGAAGCCGACCTAACTATCAAAACCTGAAACACTCGGTCTTCGGCGTCTTCAAACGCCCTGGTTAACCTTCACTAACTACTCAAAACCATACAAGACAAAAGGCACTCACCTGTCCTAAACTAGTGTTACTAATACAAAGACCAACTACATGTGCACAATGTACCTGACAACCTTAACTAACCCTTTACACAAAATTTCACACAAATACACAAGTGAACCACGAATACAAACAAGGGAAAACAAGAGTAGACACAAGGAATAGGGTACAAAAGAGCACAGAGGTTGGGCAAGGTAATGGCGAAATAAAGGAAAATACAAACAAACAAAAGTACAAGGAGACGAACACAAACCAACAAAGCTGAAGCTATATGGAAATACACACAAAGCGAAACAAACGAAAACGAAGAGAAGCTGAGGCAAGGCAATAGCAAAGCTGAGCAGAACCGAAGTTGAGCGAAAGGCCCCTTCATTCTAAAAACCTCATAGTTAAATACTGAAGAATTTGAGTTGTGATTGGCCGAGAAGCTGATTGATGATGATGTAATACGGAAACAATGGTGCAATGATGGACCAATGGGGGGGGTACCTGAATACATAAAGCGGGTGAAAAAAACAAAAATATGGACACGCATGGGGGGTGTAACAAAAACAATGTGTCACAGAAAAAATTCATCTACTGTACTACATTTAACTTGTTTATATATCACCATGTAATTCAAATACAAATTCAAATTTTGAAAGAACATAAATAATGTAATATTGAATTAACTGTTAAAATCTCTCACAATGTGAAATAGGTTTTGTTCATGGCACTTTTATGGAAAAACACTCGCCAGTAAGCAACTAATTTTATAAATACCCCTTAAACACAATTTTAATTCAAGTCAGTACATCTGATTCTAAAAATGTATATATTCTTATTCAAAAGCATAACGAATTCAGCAAGTCCTGGGTTAAGCCTGGACAGTTTAACTATTCTGATATTAAGAGCAGCAGAAAATAAAACTTGAGACACATGCTGTTGGCACAACCAGCCAATTAGACAAAGTACTGGAAGCACTTGAATGTTTTTAGTTCACCATTTTACAGAGCATCCAGTTCTCTATAATTGCAGAAAAACACTTCGAATCACAACAAATGTGCTGCAATAAGGCTTCTTTCGATTTGGCTTGTCTAATGCACAAACCCAAAAGATGCTCTAGTAGTGTACGTTCTGATCACCTCCCATACTAGCACTAAAGGAAAAGCACTTTCACATGGACCCCCAAACAGGGAAACTGGAGACTTCAAACCGGGATTTAATTTGATTATTTATTTTTTGTGAATTAATAATGTTTAGGAAATTTAGGACAGATCAATAATTTATATATTAACTGTGGCACCAATAACTACTGCCCTCAAGAAAATTATGATTAAGAATTTAAGACTCAACAATAAGAAGTAGAACTAATAAATATGATGTCGACTTTAATGCAAATGAGCTCTTTAAAATGAATGTGTTAACAATGCTCTTTCACTGCTCTTCAACACTGGTGACCATTCTTATTGTAGTTTCAAGAGCAGATACTGTTTTTGACATTCTTCTGGACACTTGGCAGCCGTGTCTCCCCTAGACATTCAGTGTCCCACGAATCAAAGCTGTTCAATTACTATAAATATTCTCTGCTTCTAATTTTCAGGACTGTAAATAGTCAGCTGGAAAAAGGAAAAAAGGCTTTTCTGTTCACATCTATTCCCATATCTCTCAGAGAATAATGTTGAAAAAAGTAGAAAGGAGCAGAGTTAAAAGGCTATGGACTTCATATATAAAAGCACACCTGGTGAGTCGAGAACAGATTTGCTTTGAGAGGCAGGGCTCCCTTAATTTAAAATTAAACTTACATAGGTATCAGAAGCAGCGGACCACAGATTAAATATACTTTATGTGCCCTTTTTAAGAAGTATTCATGCATGTTACAGATTTTATCTTTTAAAAGTTGATTTTTTTTAATTGTGGCTTTATCTCTAGCTTTTTACACAAAGAAATTAAGCTGACCTGGAATGTCCTTTGATGTGTGACAGCCATTTAACCCAATAACTGAATACTGCTGAAATCCAGGGCATAACTTTTAAAAGAACAATTATATAAAATAGCCAACTACTGAGTTTTACAAAGGAAGACTAAAAACATGTACCCATCACAAAATACATAGAACACTGTCCACATGTACAATGAGAACAAGTTCTAGAGTGGGAAGCATATATCAAAATACTGTAGGATAGTAACCTAAATACTCTTCTACTACTTTGGCTTTTAAAATTTTAAAAAACATTAACGTGTAGCTACTATTACGTGTAGTTAGTATGTAATACTATTTCTAATCACTATTTTGGATTCAAACAATTGCAATGATTTAATTAACACAACAAATGCAGCCTTAGTTGACAAAAATATATAGATATCAGAAGGAATCTAAAACCTTGGTCAGTCTGAGGGTGGAAAACAAAGCTTCTTTAGCCAGCCCAAATATGAGAAGGCTTAACAAGTACAGCTAATATTCCCTGGCACAAATTTACAACTTCTCTGAAAGGATTAGCTAATCCAATCATAATACAAATTAAAAATGTTTAAGAAAGAATTCTACAGTCTAGAATATTATATTGTGCTTACCTTCATTGTTTAAAGGCCTACACAGAGCAGATTATTTTTTCTTTATGTACTCACATTCCGCAGCAGTAGTGTCTACAATTGTTTAAGTCAGGAAACACGAAGAAAAGGCTTTTTTTAGACCTGAACTCTAGATAACTCTTCTGATGCCTGTGTTAAGTCTCCTTTACAGTGTTTAAGTTAAACAGCAAAATGTTTTTTCCCTAGCATGCCTGACATTTGCAGCCTTCACCTGGAGATACAATTCATTAGATCTTCATTAATATTTACAAGTTCCTTGAAGTGAAAGAATCTTTACAGAAAAATAAAAAAACATTAAAAATTCAAAAAGAAAAATTGAAGTCTAGTGATGGATTGTTAAAAACTATATTAAATCATATTAATTATAAAGCAAGTGTGTGGTCTTATCTTATCTTCAAGCAGGAAGTTAACCTTTTTAAGCGATATTGCTTTATAGAAATAGCATTACATATGTTAACTTAATATTTGACAACATCCATATTCTAAAAAGCGATCATTAATAAACAATGGAAAGTCTCTTATATGATTCGTGAGACAGCAATAGAAAGCCTGTGCTAAATATATATGCTGTGTTAAATGAGTAAGCACATTCAGACTATGGGAACAAAATAATTACTTCTATTCACTGACTGAATGTTTTTTTTAGCAAATGTTAAAATGAACCTACACACTTTAAAGCCTAAAAAACAGTTTTGAACCCAATGTTTTACAATGTTGTAGTAAATTAATGAGATATTTTGATTAATGAAACCTAGCAAATTCTGCATTATTTCGATCACAAACAGCAAGTTAGTTCTGATGGAAATTCTAATATTTCCCTCACTTTCATTGTCTTTATTGGGTAGCCCGGTAGCACATATTGATCCACATGGTCAAGCTCTGAGAAAACCATTAAGTGTGCTCTCATACCTTGATCAAAGGATGAAGCTGACATCAGTGCACTTGTTCCAGGAGTGGAAGATTTAAATGCCTGCAAAAAACTGCAGGGAAAGCATTTCATCTTCTGGAAGGAGAAATCATAAGCTGAGATCCCTTATTTGAAAAGGCCACAATATGGATGGGCCAGATACCCATTCCTTTGGAGGATTTCCTTCTAGTCCACGTTTTGCAGGCATCTAGGAAATGTCTACCACATAAATGCCCCAATACAGAATTAAAGGGCATGACAAAACTATCGTTTACATTTACAGTGCTGCAACGGTAGAGTGTTTTTCCAAGCTGCCACCTGAACAGAGAGCCTGCACGGGACTCAGCTAGCTCATTCTATGTCAAATATCTGCTCTTTATTAAAACAAACAGTGTAGCAGGTCAAAACCCAGTAGCTACATTTGGTCGGTCGTACCATTAAATCCCACATTTTGTTAAAATTTGCTCATTCGGTTAAAATTAGCATCTCTAAAGGTATTAAAAAAATCACTCCAGTGCCGAGAGAATCAGGCAGCAAATCAGCCTTAGTTTCTTCCACGGGATCATGGAGGTAGGCAGCTCCCCTTGTTTTCCTCTTCAGGTCAAGCCAGAAACACTGAATCACTAACAGATCTGTCAGCCAACCAATCCAAGAGAAGTAAGCCTTATCCATATGCATCATCTGCCTTTCCTTAGATAACACCTCTTGTAACAGGAAATTTCAAGCCATCTGTGTCACATATACTGGTCTCCCAACCGCAGTGCAGAAATCAATTCTTGTTCTTACAGCCCAGCTGACATAGCAAATTAAAATGCAAGTTTTTTTAAATCAATTCTTTTTCCTTTAAACAAGAAATTTACAAGTAGATTTATATTTTTAATAACTTCATAATTTAAGTTTGCTTAAAAATGGTTTCTATTTTAAGGCATACCGCTAGTTCACAAAACCCTAAAAGATTCCACTTTCTACCACTGTAAATTAAGTCATCCTGAGTGTATTTTGTAAATATCATAAAACATACCAAGACAAAAATAAAATAAGAGCTATGCCATCCAAAAGCATTTCTAATGTAAATCTCTTAAAAAATTAAAACAAGTTGCTCTGTCTTATGTACCGGTCCTATGCACTGTTCAATAATGAACCCTATAATTTTGCTTACTATATAAAACATTTAAAGATTAACTTTAAGACTTATGCATTAAACAGCCAAGAAGCATTGATTAAAACCCAGATACATGCATGCACAAGCCTAATAGTTGTTACAATAATAGACAAGAAGCCTTCATCAATTTCCCTACGGGATTAATAAAGTATTATCTATCTAAACTCTAAAAAATAAAACTGGTTTCCACTATGTATTTTAGCAAAAACATAAACAGAAGAGAATACAGATTTCTTTTTTCTTCTGTTCTCAGACCTCAAGTTATAAATCACATCCAACTTAATAAAAAGTAAACTATCAGAAAATACAATGGATTTCCATGTTCCACATTACCACATTAAATTAAAACTACGCCCTTGCAAACCATCAACACCAATTACAATATGAGACAAAAGAGACACTGATACAAACACTAATACAGAATAACCCAAACTGAAACGTAGGTAACATAACGGTTTGTCCTTGAATATGACACCGTTCAGACAAAACCATACATATTCTGATACTTTTACATAAGACTATGATACCTGTATTCCTAAATGCCACATTCAATGGATTGATTTTACACTAAACCAGAAAATAGATCTAATTCACACCAGTGTATAAATCTGGTTTTTCATTCATTTCAATAAGTGTTGGGAAGGGCTAACAGCTAATGGGTCGCACATCAGTTAACACCTGAGCAGCAAAAAAATGACTCAATGACCAACTCACTATATTACGTGAAGAAATTAATGCACATTTTTTTTCTTTCACGCAGACACAATGTGGACATGATGACTGAACCCCTCCTGAACAATGGTATGTATTGACATGCCCGTGCACCTATGCTAAAAAATGAAGTGATGATTATGACCTCAATCCAGATGAACAGGATATACATGCCTTTACTCATTTGCCACTTACTTTTTTGTCAACAGGTGGCTCACCCAGTACTTCAAATGATATAAGAGTAAATGCATTAGTGTGTAAAATGGCTTCTCCAAGAAGTCACTATAAATAAGATTTTGTTCTTAACTGCTTTACCTGATAACGGAATAAAAAATGGTGTGGAAAGTATTTTTTTACACACCAGGAAGATCTACTTGTTAAAACACAAACAGCCTACATTAAAAAGCCAACGAATTTCTTATTTCTTATTTGATAATATAGAGGGAATCCTACACAAAATGGTTACAATCACAATAAGTGGTTGAAACTATTTCAACATTCCTAATCCCTAATAGTATGAAATAATATTTGTACCTTTCAGTTCACTCTGAAGTGCAATACGATTTAGCCTTGTCTGACCTGCCAAATGATTTTGAAAGCAAAAGGGTCACAAAAGTACCAAAATCTTCCTACAAATTCAGTACAAATGACACAACATACTTAGAATACAATGCTAAAATGATTTATTTCCTAGTGAAATACTGTAAAACATTACAAAGAAAGTCACAATATTATAGTGTGGCATTTGATGGCATTTCAAATTGACCTTCAATTCCAAAACCAAACTGCAAATGTGTTTTTAAGAGGTGCTTTATTGTTGGTCATTTTAAAATGGCAGAATCTAAAAGTGAGAATTAACATCATTCAGACTTCGCATTCACTATAGGTAACTGCAATAATAAGGTAAAGCACTTTTGTGGTATCCTTAAACAAAATGTTTTGTGTGTAATTAAGAAAATCTGATGAGAAAAACACCCATTGAAATCCCCTTAATTACCATCCTGCTACAATGCACTAATTCTATAATTTAGTATCATAGCTTATCCATAACAAATAATTAAACCTGTTCTATCAATTTCTTTAACTTATATTGTTTACTGAGAAGTATTAATTGCATTTGAAACAAACAAAACAGATTTTAAGCTACATTTGGATTGTTTTGTACTGCAATATACAAAGTTATCAGTGGGTACACCTCCTGAAATACTGTTAGAGCTCTTGGCGTGGCTGAAATGTGGACTGCTAGCACTGCAAATCCATCACAGTACACAACTACCTAGACCTTGGGTATCTATCTATATAATCAAAAAGTGAACTTTTTTTAACATACACAGGATGTTATTTAAACTCTCCATATTAAACTAATAATAAATGTCAATTCATTAATTTTATGTTTTCACTCATCTTTTGTATGAATAACAGCCAGATAGAGATCGTTTCGTTAGATGGTTTTACATATGTATGTGCTAATCGTTACTCAGTGTGGCTACAATATCGGAACATCGTGTTGAGAATATTACAAATATCCTAAATCTGACGTAATTGACTTGTTATTTATGAATTAAATCAATATTAAGTGTTACATAAGGTAATATATTTACATTTTCTTTACGTTCAGAGAAACATTACCTATTTACCATCCACTGAATTATTTGTTTTCTCCTCTCTGCAAAATTACTAACCTAGCTCTAAAGAAAGCTAAAATCACCGATTCAGTCACAAATAGGTGAGGCCCTGCCTCGGTTCGACAAAGTGATCTAAATAAAATATAAATAAAATAAAAGCCCACCCAAGTTATTGTCTAAAAGATAAAAATACAAAAGGATAAACGCCAAAGAGCTATCGTTAAAATGTTCTCCGAGGCTCTTAGGCGTTGGAGCCTTTTTCCACCCTTTTAAACACCACATAATACATCAGTCTGGACGCAGCACATAGACGTCACTCGAATTAAAAGAAACTTGCCCCTGGTTCGAAATATAGAGATAGCAAACGGGACATTGATCACTGCATTGCATTATGCAACGTAAACGACTTTAAGAATGTTCTCCCTCTAAGTATCTAGCCATACTAGTCCGTATATAACCCCTGACAGTGATCTGTGCTCCGAGCAACACAGCAAGGCGCTTAATTAAACACCGAAAAACACATTGCCAAATGTCATTCCATGCAGCGAAAAACACACTCACAAGCTTACCTTCCGCCACATCTTCGTCTATGGCGCCTTTTACTTGAGAGAAACACCACTGAAAATCATTCCCTCCTCCGACTCCTATAATGAAATACAATTTTAACAGGTTTAGCACACAGCATGAATCCCGATTTTTCTGCAATATTCCCATTGCCTTTCATGCACTGGTAACAGTGCAGCTAGGCCGCACTTGGAGTGCAAGAGGCCTCTCCCCCTCCTGCAATAAAGTTGCTATCTTACCTGCCATTGCGTCCTCCTGGAGCAGATCTGGCGTCGCTAAGGATTCTCTCGAATTTTATTATCGTGCTTTCTTTCGGCTTGCAAAGCTGCTGATGGGGAAGAGAAAGAGATTAAAGAGCCGGGAATCAGAGCCACTAAAATTGCCCGTGATTTTTTTTCAAAATGGCGCACATTGCCAGTCGACATGACACGATGACGTCATTTAATAGACACTTTTGAAAAGGCTGCTTCAAATGAATCATCCCCTCGGAGACCAAGAAACAGGAAGGCGATGTGTGGGAAGACAGGGAATAGGGAATAAAACAAGCGACCGGTTCGAACTGTATGAAGTATACAAAAAGGCAAAACAGTATGTTTTAATTATATACAGAGATTTGAACATTTATTTTGTAATAATGTGCATTACAAGCCGACCACAGGTTGTATTATATTTAAAACTCCGAAACAAACTTTACGGTTAGCTACATGGGATAGCTTACTATATAGAGTTTATACCATAACCCGATTTGGTATTTTAAGGCCCATACATATCTGTTATATCCACAATACAAATTGGTTTACTTTTATCTGACATTTTAAGGAATAGCAATGGTGATTTTAACAATAATTAGCCTGATTCATATATTAAATTTAGCAGGCAGAACTGTTGTTGTTTTTATCCCAATATAGTTTGTTGGAGGTATCACAAAAGTAATGAGTGAAATTTATTTCATTCATTGAACACTAAATTCAGTCCATTCCATTTGCTTCTGGAAAAATGTGCCAGATATCTCAGACCTCTATTGATTCACAATGCAAAAAGTATAACAATGTTCAATCCTTTTTTGTCTTGAACCATAATCAGGGTGTTTTTCCTTCTTCCTTTTTCTTCTTTCTTCGCAGAAGACATGTGGTGGTGAGGAAGGAGAAGTCAAATGGATGTTCCTGTTATGAATAAAACAATTACATGCTACCCAAAGGGACTTTGGGACACAAGTATAGCTTCTGTTCTTTGGGAACTGTTGATTCAAGATCATTCAAGAAGTGGGGTTCTTCCCTAGGATGCAGGAAATCTTTTTATTGGAGGATACGTGCAAAGTAATGCATTTCATTGCATGTATAGGACAAATAAACTCTGAACTCTAAGGACACTGCCTATGGTAGGAGTTACCATAGTTATCCCTGCTGGCTGGAAAGCCTGATGTTGTGTGGTGTTAGGGACTTGAATGGGTACTGAAACCTGGGTCCACTTCTTGGCTGGGGATTCTGGACTTGAGTGGGGGTAAGGAGTTAATGCTGCAGTGTTATCTGCTTGTCTTTTTCCTGCAGTAATGAGGAGCACTCACTGCACTTGTGAGTAGGTGCTGAGTTCTACAGTGTGTTCATTCTTCAAAGCCCTTCGCAGCCATGTCAGCAGGGAATGAGATGACAACTTGGCATGAGTCCTAGCAGGCAGACACCAGAGAAGAGGAGGCAAAGAGCAGCGGAGGAGCACCTGTAGCTTCACACCTCAGGGTGAGCACTAGTGGCAGTATCAGAATTGATGGATGTGAGCAGACTCACAGCTTTAGGGAATGCGGATGCGGCAAAGGTATCTGTGGGATGATTCCGGCTACAAAGTGCCTATGTACTGCTAGGCACTCTCCAAAAAAGTACTGCTCCACTTACAGTAGATAACTGCTTAGGCTGCAATATTTGCCTGGACTACCTACTGTATGAAGATCATGGCAGCAGCAGTGGCTAACCGTGGCCAGAGGTGAATGAGCCTTTCACCACATCTTCTAACAGAAACCTGGGGGCAGCTATACTGGACAACATGCTTCTAATTCAGCAGTGAAAAGTTCCAATGATAAACTCGATTTGGGGTTCCTTGAGCTATGTCTTACTGCTGACAGCTTTATCTTATCCTCAGATTGTTGCACCAGAAGGACTTACACGTTCTCAAGAGATCAGCCTCGATGGGTTAGTGGGGACTGCACCATGGATGGGACCCAGATAAAATGGTTGCTCAGCAAATGGAGATACTATAGGAACCAATGCAGCAGTTCTTTCTGGATCTAAACAGAGAACCAGCTCTGACCTATTCAGTACTTTTCTGGGAAAATGTTTCAGTAGTGCAATGCATCTAATATGCTGCCAGCAGAGACAGGCTAAGGAGAGAAAGCTTAATAATGAGTATCTGAGATCCTTTGCAGCAGATGTTCAGTACCTGATCAGAACGATCAACCTAAGCTTGGAAGGAGCCACCGTAAAGCTGGCTCTCAGACCATTCCTTCTGGCATTGTTAACCCCTAGCCTCTGCCAAGTTACCCTGGCAGTGTCCTCAAGTCTGGACAAAGCCTTGGAGAAGCCCATTAAAACTGAGGCCATGATCAATAACATAACATCAGGATGGCAGAGACTACAGAAATGAAATGGCAGTACAGTCAATCAGTGCACGTAGCTTGTTTAGTTGCTTGTAGATAATTGATATGAAGATTTTGTGCAGTCATTTCTTTGAAGAAGCCAAGGTACCAGTTTCAACAACATGGCAGGGCAGCTCACAATCTGCCTCCTGTTCTTGTTTAAATATACTTCCACACAGCCCTGTACCCTAGTTTGTGTCTTACTTTTAATACTAAAGAAGTCCAAAGGATTCCATATCTATTGCTTGCAAGGGTTTTGCTTGAATCCTTGTAGTCTCAAGACTAAGAAGGTTGAGGTCTTTTCACCTGTCAGTGTAGGACATTCCTTTAAGTCTGGGACTGTATCTGGTTGCTCCTTTCTGAACTGAGACCACAGCACAAATTTATGTTTTTCATTTTTCAGATTCTGTCCAAATCAAGTGAATTTAGATACACCAAGCACAAAAACATTAATTGTTTACTGTTCTGTCTTAGAACTGATTAAATTAGTTTCCAGACGAAAAAGATTTAAAAGTTAAATTATTTATAAAGTTGTGATGGGAGAACAACCTGGAATATAATTAATTAAACCTGAACAATTAAAAGAACATGCCACTACAAAGGGTTAGAACCTTCAGTTCTTGTTCTGAAAGTGCTAGGCCCTCCAGGAATTTAATTTGAGACCCTTGCTGTAAAGCTTTTAGTAACGATGTAAATATAAACTACTGAGTTATAGATGATATGTTTGCCACCCAGTGGACAGTGAAAGAACTTCAGTATACACAGTAACTGGTCACTCTTAGTTTAACTTCACATCTTTAACCACACATTGTCCTGGTTCCAGTATTTTAAGTCCTGAACTTGTATTTTTAAGGCAGCCCATAAAAAATATTCAACGGCTTACTAATATTTAAACACCCTGCACGTTAAAAGGGCGTCTTATATATTGAGTAAGGAATAACAATTAAATGTCATACCTGCGCTTCCAATTAACTAGCAAATAACAGCACAAGACAAAGCTAGGAGGTGTCTTCATCTACAGTATAAAACAATACTTGAATAGATTTTAAGAGATTATACTACTGTTATAGTAAAATAAAAGAAAAGTCAATATCCTCGTTTTATTTGCTTATTTGAATATATGGGATCAATGATAAGTTTCTGACGGATTAGGAGCTGGTTTGCCAGAATGTACAGTAGATATTTTTTTTTAAGGAACAAGTAAGGTTTTTTTTCATGCTGAAAAGAAGAGAAAAGAGATTCAACGTTTTGGTGAGCCTTCAGGTGAGCAATCTTCAGGTTTTTATAGACTAAAATAACTTAACATCTGATGTCTGACAAGATTGACGATGATTATTTCTCTTTATTAACTCCACTAAGTTATCAGCCTCAGTTTGACTACTCGTGGTCCGGACATGGGAGTCAGTCCATATACACAGGTCAGTAATCATGGAATGATTTTTGACAATATCCTTGCATTTGAGGGTTATGCTGTGGAGGTGTCTTTTATTATTTTTCATAACACTGCGTGTTTCTGTATATCTCTTCCTTTCTAATGCAGTAAAGCTATTGCAAGTATTCATCCTTTAAATCACAGACTTGATAATTCATTGCTTACTTGCATTTTCAAACAAGTTTTTAACAAGCGTTAGCATGTTCAGAACTCAGCTGCTCGCATATCTCACCTATTTTTGCTTCCTTGCACTAGCTCCCTCTGGATTTCAGAATTAAATTCATTTACTATTGCTTGCCTTTAAAGGTTTCTGATTACGTTAACATCACGTTTAATCTCTGTTAACACACCTGCACCTCGTTTGTGCTCTTCGGACTCCTGCCTTCTTTCAGTTACAGTATCAAAACAAGGCTCAGAAACCTGCCAGAATGTGCTTGCGGTTCTGTTAAAAGGACCGTGGAATGAACTCTCAGGCTGTATCAGATTTGGCAAGTCAGTGAGCCCTTTTAAAATCCTGCCTTAAAACCTTAACATTCTAGCTTTTTATTCAATTTACGGTGCGTAGATAAATGCATCTTTTTAGTGTTTCTTTTTTGCAAAGTGCAATGAGGTGATGTAATGATGTATAAAAGGCGCTATATAAAAGAAAGGTTAAATTATCATCTGTGTGCATTCTACTACTAAGTACTGGCGCACTCTTGTGGTACACAGAAGAAAGAACATCTTGCAAAATAAAGCATTCTGAATAGTGCGATTTCAACAAAAGATGGAAATATTCCCATTCTTTTTATTTTAAATAATTTTAATGCTTATTATATTGCAGTGTAGAATATAATCAAAACTACTGAACACATTTTCTCTAACATTAGGCTCAAACTGATAGATAAGATGGGTAGATGTGATCACAAACCCTAATATTCCGTTCATCCAGGACATCAGTTATCCTGCATCAGTTATCAGTAGTACTTTACCACGAGGAGTCAGGATCCTGATAGTTGTGACTTGCCATACTTGCCATAGCAGTGTACTACAAATGAGAAGGGGGCCTTAGACCAGACTAGCCTGCTTCGGTTTGGTCACATCAAACTGCTGACCAGGTCCAACCTTGTTTACTCTCCACGGTCTCGGGAAATCAGGATTTGATGTACTAAAGCTACAAGCTCTGTCATTACAAAAGTTAATAGAATGGAACTAACTTGCATTGTGGTACAAAGAGCTACAGAATTACAAGTTTCTCCTTGGAAATTTCAGTGTTGAAATTATTTGTGTATACTTATGCTTTCCCTATTCAAAATGCCTATATTTGTAATTTTTTTGTGTTACATAAAATGCCTGCATTTTGCAAAACTGTAAATAAATTTGCTATCCAAGGGAGCTTAATTCATTTTTGACTATTAGGTCTGAAAATGAAACAAGAATGTGAGATTCTGTTTTTTGCGGAAGGCTTTATTTTTTAAGACTTCCTCATATTTTAAATAAATATTATAGCAAATAAGTTTAAACAAACGAGGTTACAAATTTGTCATTTTCTTTTTTAAAAATAATAGTAGCCATACTTATTCCAAAACATTACTTTGATGTATATTATTTTCATTGGTCATTCATCTTGTGTTCCTTGAAACTGAATGTTTCTATGAAAAAAAAACAATAATCCGAAGGATGTGTTTGAGCTGAATGGCTCCTGCAGTATTTTTTTTAGAGAGGTGAATTGAATTAACCTTACATACCAAGACAGTACTATAAATAGAATCTTCAAATGACAGAATAAAATATATACAGCTTACAAAGCACAGAGAGCAATACGATTTTATGTTTGAAACCAATCAGTTATGTTTAATTAAAAAGCTTACTTTCCTTTGTCATTAATTTATTAAAAGCTGGCCAAGTTCATTGCATCTATAAAATATAATTGTTTGTTTCCAATGTTGCCAGTAAAAATAAAATACCATAACAGGGCCCCCTAGTGGTTCTTCTAGTGCAGACACTCACTCAGGTTGAATTGAATGGCTGAGTATCATGTGTTCAAGACACTAGTCATCTGTGACAGGGACTGCCCAGGCAGTGGTCCACAGCTGGCACCAGGATAGGTACAGTACAGATGGGATGGGTAGGACAGGCTTTCTGCGGTCTTGGCAACACAGAAACTCCTGTGATTTCCTGGGCACCTGAACATTTGCAGTAGCGTCAGTGAGAGACATGCCACTCCTCAGACTCCTCAGGCAGTCAAGGACTGGCCTACTCCCGTGACCTTCAGAAATGTCCGAGCTTTGTGGGGTTGCCAATTACTGCGGCTGCCCCATGCCCAATTTTAGCAAGGTCATGGCCCTTATTTTTGTTTTTTACTTGTTTTGAATTCAAAGACTAAGGGATCTTTAATGTTAGTCAAAATGTCCTACAGATGGAATATAAAAGCTTTGTTGAGAACATCCGGGCTTTTAACATGACAGTTTGGTGTGGAAACCTGGGGTTGAAAAGCAAAACCAAACTGTCCAGAATTGTGAAAATGGCAGGAAAAATAATTGGGAAACAGCAACCCCAGCTCAGCAATTTATACCATCATACAGTTCTCAGAATGGCAAAGAACATCACAGCTGATTCCACCCATCCACTCCATTCTCAATACATAATGTCCCCATCAGGGAGATGGTGTAGGATACCAAATTCAAATAAAGACATTTATAAAAGTCCTTTGTCAATAAATGTATGTAAATATAATCCTCCCACTACCTATTTATCAATTTATGTATGTATTACTGTATTATCCATTTAATTATGCATAGTCATTTTATGTAATTTTACAATACTTTTATGGGAGAAGCCAAAGGCAAATTTCCACAGTAATGGACAATAAAGTATCTACAGTATCTATCATGGCTCTCAGTATAAAGGTGCCGGGCCAGGGCAGGTGAACCCCTGAGGCACAGCAACATTCAGTGAACTAAAGCACCTCTTCCCTACTGCACCCATCCTTCACCATCTGGATTCCACAATGTGGACCATTTCCACAGTGCCAGGTGGAGGTGGATGTTTCAGATGTGGGAGTAGGCACAGTCCTTTCTCAAGGCTTGGGAGCATCTCTCATACTCTTTCATGTTCCTTTCTATTCCCAGAAGTTGTCCCCGAAGGTGCAAAACTACTATGTAGGTGATTGGGAACTCCTGGCAGTTAAGATGGCCATTGAGGAATGGGAACATTTCCTAGAGGGAACCTTGCACCACCTTTTTGGTTT
This sequence comes from Lepisosteus platostomus, assembly GCF_059453375.1. Classification (NCBI taxonomy): domain Eukaryota; kingdom Metazoa; phylum Chordata; class Actinopteri; order Semionotiformes; family Lepisosteidae; genus Lepisosteus; species Lepisosteus platostomus. Next base: position 25,367,761 of record NC_142616.1, read on the forward strand.
TGACAGATCACAAGAATCTGGAGTGCATAAAAGAAAGCCAAAAGACTAATCCCTGGACAGATGTGTTGGGTCCTGTTCTTCTTCTGGTTTGATTTCACCATCTCCTATCAGCTGGGATTGAAGAACGGCAAAGCTGACTTGTTGATGATCTACGCTACAGACCAGGCTTCATCATCCCAGAACACCGCATCCTGTACTTCTGGTGGGTACAAAATAGCCTGCAGTACCTTGTGCACTGGAGTGCCTGTGGACTAGAGGTATGATCATGTGTGCCAGCCCAGGACCTCTGAGCAACCGGAATGGCCCATGCCTTCCACGTCCAATACCCCAGGAAACCCTGTCGGGTGCTCAGAGAGAGAGTCTGTTGATAGGGTGGCCAGAGCGAGCCAGAAATAATAGCCCTCAGTCTCACAGTAGTGCAGCCACACTGCCTGTATCTACCTTGACAGCTGTGCTCTCTCTTTCTTTCATGGATCGGTCCCATCCACTACCACTCTACATCCTCGGCAATCTCCATCTGCCTCCACCTGCTGTCCTACTTCAGCTACACCCATCACCAATCATCTGTTTCCCAGCCATCTCAGGACTCTAGCAATTTCATTCTTCAGTCTGACAGACTGTCTTCATCTGCTCTTCACATCATAACAGGGATCCTTTGGAATGAAAAGTTCTATGTAAATGTAATAAATAATAATTCTATTTAAGGATATTTTGAATGACAAATTTAATGGGTGTAAAATGTGAACTATAAAAAACGATAGAAAAAAGTAGCACGGCAACAGCCTAATCATTAGGAATTTTACACAGCAACGTTCATCTTCAGAAAGGTAAATTTGCAGAAAAATTGCAATTGATGTGTTTCTTGTTCTATGAACACTTAAAAGCATTAATGTTGCTTTAAAATTCTGACATTCCTTGTTTCAATCCAGGCCTCTTAAGCAGGTAATCAGATTCATAATTACATTATGTATGATATGTAAATGTCAACTCTTCTGTCTTTAAAATTTGTAAAAATATAAAACAGAGACATATTCATACATTACTCAGTTGAATTAGCTGCTTGGAGGCACTTCATTAAATACTCCCACTGGTTGTCTTCAACATAGTCAGATACCTCTAGTCACTAGAAGAGTGGTGCGCAGGATCCTGAATATGTATTTCATTACATAATTACTCAGATAATTACATAAGGCATACATCAGGTTGCACTGATATTAAATTAATTGAATGACTTAATAAAACTTAAAAATTGTCTTTGAAACAATTACAGTCTTTTCTAGGTTTCTGGCTCAGAGAGATTCCAGCATCATTAAATGAATCAGGATACATAAGAGAGAGATAGTAAGGTGTTACAACATTTACTGTATATAGGATATTGCGTATTAAAAGACGATTGCCATGTAAATTGCAAAAATACTGTAGTGTCTGTAATAATAATAATAATTATAATTATAATTGCTTACACTTATATAGCTCTTTTCTGTACATTCCACTCAAAGCGCTTTACAGGTAATGGGGACTCCTCTCCACCACCACCAATGTGCAGCATCCACCTGGATGATGCGACGGCAGCCATAGTGCGCCAGAACGCTCACCACACATCAGCTATCAGTGGGGAGGAGAGCAGAGTAATGTAGCCAATTCATAGATGGGGATTATTAGGAGGCCATGATTGGTGAGGGCCAATGGGAAATTTTGGCCAGGATGCCGGGGTTACACCCCTACTCTTTTCGAGAAATGCCCTAATAAGTTAGGATGATTAATTCCTAAAAGGAACGTACACATCCTTAAAATTATATGAATCTAAACAATGCACCTCTTGCAAACCTTAGAACAAATTTAATTTGAAAACACGGTTTAAAATTCATGAGTACATGCAGGATAAAAAATCAATCGGATGTTGTATGAATTACATTATTGTGGTTGAGAAGATGGAAATAAGTCTGTAGTTTCAGGTGGTACTGCCTATTCCTGAATAAAAGTCTATCTATGCAATTTAACTTAGGTAAAGTAAGAAAAATTAAATCTCATTACTTAACATACCATTTTACTTCAAATGGTTGCAAATTATTTGCCCATAAATATAATAAAATCAACAATGTTGCTGAATAATTTCAGAATAACCTCTCTAGTATATTGTCACATAATTGGGTGTTGCTTACAAAACACAAGAGCTACTAAAATGGACCAAGTAGTTTTCTACAAGAGGTAATGCATTGAATGAGTATGAATGTGCTATAGAAAGCAATTTCACTCTAGTGGCCACTACATAGTTATGATGTGAGATGGTGGTTAAGTACTGTACATGCTTTCAAAAGAAAACAACAAACAGAACAACAGAATACATTAATTTATGTGATTATGGACAAATACTGCATATACATTGAAAAATGCCAAGCAAATATATGTTATATATTATTTCTTTGTTTTCTTTACATGAAAAATTTAATAATGCAGATGTACAATATTTGGAATATTTAAATATCGAAATATTCACATATTCACGTTGTAGAATTTGTCTACAAATGGAAGCCAATTGACAAAACAGATGTTGTATTCCCAAAAAAAATGTCTTCCCTTAAAGAACATCTTAGATGCACCTAAGCCAATGTTTCCATTTTCTGTATTCTGGAATAATGCATCGAGATAGTGGAACTAAAACTTTCAAGCCTAATATGGTCATTTAGTCAAAATGTGTGTTTAAAAGATGATAGCGATAGTTATGATATACATTTTGGGCAGTGCACTTACAATTAGGATTGTAATCCTTCTTGCTTTTGTGATGAGTAAATCGTAACTCTGTTGTACCTTCTTTTTAAATGCTGAGTAATTTTGAACTGCATGCGTGAATAAAGAAATTGCATAGTAAAAGGAATTCCATAGTTTTTCCTTTACAGAACATCAGCAGAAAATGGCACACCATCTTCCTTAATCTCCTAGGTCACTCTAGGAACAACAGAAGTGTCCAGATACACAAGATAATTACTATTTACTGTATGTCAGAGATACTGTCAAGACAGACATGCACCTTGGGGAGTAGAACCCCTCAAAAATACATTGTTTGAAATGCGCTGAAGTTGTTTAGAAATCCCCTTGCCTGTCGTTTTCTCATTTGATGTTGTCTTTATTTTCTTGTCTGCACTGCAAAAGTCTTCCCCAAGGAGTTAATTCAGCACTTAAAAGAAGCCCTGCTCTTAACCTTTGTGTTCACCTTGATTGTCAAAAAGGCTACTTTCTCTTAATACCAATCGAAGATGAACCAACCTACTTTTGTGGTTCCTGGGCTCTTCTTCAGGCTATGCCGCATCCCCAGGTCACACTTCATTTCTCTAATTGGTGGAAATTGTCTCTGTTTCTCATATGATTCTAGTGGTATTAAATCCAGACTCGGGTTGTTGGGAGTTTTCTTATTATTTTTAACAACATAATAAAACCAAGTGCAGAACAACAGAGCTAAATTCTTTAATGAAACATGTCAGCAGCAGTAGTTATTATATGGATACTCATAAAAAACACATGGAAAGTAAAGCTATGAGAAGAGATGTATTAATGTTTATCTTGTCTGGTGGAGCTTCTTTATTCTACAAACTCCCACTCTACAAGTCTATTCCACTAAATAATTTCTTACCACATTTTAAATACTGTCTTCCAAAAACATTACTTACTAATTTGTAATTATGCCCCCTGTTGTGAGTAACTAGTTTTAAATGGGGTTGAATATGTTTTATTTAGGTTTTTTATATTTGATGATTTTGCAAAGCAGTGGTACAGTGATGCAGTTGTTGCCTCGCAGTGCTGTGGCCCTGGGTTCAGTTCTGGACCTACAGTATGGTGCTCTGTTCTCCCTGCATTGATGTTGGTTTCCTCCAAGTGCTCTGGTTTTCTCCCATAGTCATACTGGTAGACATACTGGTAGGTTAATTGGCTTCTGGTTCTGGGAAAACTGGCCCTTGTGTAAGTGCAAGTCTCTGCGTGCCCTGTAATAGACTGGCGCCTTGTCCAGGGTGTATCCTACCTTACGCTCATTGCTTGCTAGGATAGGCTGCGCTCCCCTGTGACCCTGAACTGGATAAAATGGTTGGATAAATGTTGCAACGCAATAAGAAATTTGGAACATGAAATCTTTTGCCGTTCCTATATTTAAAATGGAATTATTTAAACATTTTAAACAAATGTTTAAATAATTCAATCCAGTGTAATACTGTCTATATTTTAAACTATTTTTTTAGGTATTGATAAAGATATTGATCCGAGATCCTTTTAACAAAATACCAACACTTAAATTACATCAATGGCTTTGCCATATTAAAATACTACATTTACTGCTACTGTTAGGGGTAAATATGCAATGCCTGCTAGCCAAAGACTTTCCATTCTTTTTCATTTTTTAGTGTTTTGTGTGGTCATTTCTGGCTGTGAAAATAACCTTGTGTACAAAAGTTTATGATACTTTGTTTTGACAGTTGTGTTTAAATGATTAAATTATTGAAAATCCATTTTTATTGTGTATTATATTAAATGTAGGACTTATTTATTGGAAACTGATTTAATGATTATTCTCTGGTAGTACCAATTGTTGCTGGAGTTTGAAATAAGCAAAAACCTTTTGGTTTCACTTTGTTGATGCCGTTGAATGGGGCTAACTGCCGCACTAAAACAAATCACCCATTTCCACTGTGGTTAATAGACACTTATCTTTCACCCAGTACAATGGTCATTCAAGATGTTATACATTTTAAAAGCTATACAACTAGAACAAATCTGAATGTCTTAAGAAATTCATTGTTTATCATTTACATTGCCAAGAATCATAGTAAGTCTTAATTTAGGGTGAAGACTTGTGGATGAAAAGTAGGGTGTACAGTACCATTATGTATCTTGTAGATATTTTCTTTTGAAAAGACTGTTGGCAATGAAGAACAGAGAAGAGCTCACCCATTTGGTCATTATTGCTTTTGAAACCACTTCAGCCAGTGGAATTAAAAAAAGTCAGAAATTGTTTCTGATCTCATCATTACTGCATGTCTGTGAATATAAAGCAATCAGGTATTTGTGACAGAGGTAGCAGGTTTGATTGATACCACAGAAAAAAAAATAGAATGTATTAGACCTTCAGCCAGTTACCAGTAGAATAGGGTTTAAAATTACATTGTGTCAAGAGCATTAAAAACAATATACTACTCACAATCAAATTGACTATTTCAATCCAGTCCAATCTTTTGTAAAAACTAAAATAGTGTCAGGAACACTCTATCTTAGGTCAGTGGTAGTTATTTTTATCACTGTTTTATGACTGTGCCTAAACAATGCATGTTTCTCACCATCTATAGTGTATATATAATATTTAAGCACAGTTGATACATATTATTTCCAAAACAGTCACATATGATGTTCAAATATTTTAAAATCTCATCTATATACAGTATATTTATGCACAAAATTTATATTTAAAATTCAGCCAACTGCATATACTGTACAGTAAGTGACATACTTGTATACTGTAAGAGTGTTACATAATGTTATGTAAAAATTCTCTGCTTATTGCAACCAATAATCCTGAAGATTCTGGATGAAGATTTATCATTAAACTGTCCTATCTTATACTCAGCATGGTTGTATGGCAGTTAACATTGCTTCCCCCCCCCAGCTTTGTGGTCTTAGGTTTGATTCCAGACATAGGCACTTTCTGTGCGGAGTCTGCATATTCTCTCTAAATTTTCTGCTGGATGTTCTGGTTTCCCTCTGCCTTCCAAAGGCATACGGACTAGGCTGATTTGGTGTTTCTAATTTGTCCCTGTGTGCTTGTTTGTGTATGTGTGTATGTGCTCTTCAGTAGCCTGTTGTGTCATCCAAGATGTACTGTAGTGCTTCTGGAAGAGACTGTGTTGCCAACCCTTACTGAGAAAAAGGAGCATTCTGTAAAACACACTGAAAAGTGAATAGTGAATGTTAACTACCACAGTGGCAAACAGTCTTTAAAGACTGCAGGAAACGACCTGGTTATACTCAAACCCATAATTATTTAATTAGGGTCTCAATAAGATTAATTAAGTAATTAAAAAGAGTGCCAGAAATAAATTCAAGCAATGAGGTGGAATAGAAGATTCAAGGTTGTGTGAAGGTCTGATTATTTATTGTTACTAATGGATTAATCTACCACCTTCTAACTGCAGAAAATACAAGCTTCTACTATATCCTGCCAGCAGAAACTTCCCATCTCAATCATCCCCATTTAGAGAAACACAGTAATTGATCAGAATCAGAAATATACAATGTACAAAATACACAAAGCTGATTCAGCAAGGAAATAGCTCCATCAGGAAGAAAAGCCATAAGTTTGCACCATTCTGAGAAGTGGATTATTATTTAAGATGTTCATTATTTAACATGTTTTCCTCAAAACACGTAACTTAACAAAACACTGTAAGAGATAAACAGGAGCTAGCTTAGTAATAATTTTTAGTTATTGCCTTTATTCATTAGCAGTTAAAAAGCCCAACAATTTTAAAAAGGACTTTTTAAAATGTTTTCTCTTAGTTTATTTGTTTCTGTTCCACTTGTATTTGCAATACCCATTTTAAGTACATTTTTTTGTCTACAATTGTGTGAACCTGGAACAAGCTACAGTACCCAGTCATACTTTCAGAGCTGATACAATGGCATCTTTCCAGAAACAGCTGGAAGAGATCCCGAGATCACTTAGCTAACAATGAAGTTAGCTGGGCTGAATGGCCTCTTCACTTTTGCAAACTTTCTTTTGTTCATTTAAAAAATATGTAAATACTGTACATGCTGACACATCATTTACATTGTCTAGACAATGAGGGAAAGCAATGAAAAAGCCATCATAACATTAGGATATATAGTTAAAAATCTAGAATTCAACCAAAGAAAGAATTCTTAGAATTGTTCACTATTTTTAGGATGGATTCCACAAGTAGCTTCTTCAAGTTCAGTGTTTCCCATCTTATAAATATAGTTTATATGGTTCTTATACAGACATGCAGGACTCTTCACTAGTCTACATTAAATTTGATCTTCTCAGTGTTTACCCAGTCTTAAATTTTATGTCCATGTTTTGTTAAATTTCCTTTGCAGCTTCTGCAGTGTTATCTACAGTAAGTCTCATACGGTATTTTGGTATCATCCACAAGCCTGATTAGATAAACTAAATATACCAGAAACTAGATCTAAATCTTACCCCCTCCATTTAAGAATACGTGTTATGGTGAAACTTATTAGAAATGTTATAAATATTTATATATATAACATGTGATATATTTGTATCCATGACTGATGTCAGATGTTAAAAGCACAAGATTGCTCTTTTCTAATCCCATGTTGATTGTCCAACTGCCATACTGATGATCCTTCAGTTTATTTCTTAATTTTGTTTCATTATGGTTTTGTCACCATTTTCAAGGATGGGTGCTAAATTAGTTATTTTCCAAGTCTTTTGAAGAAAAGCATACAGTATATAGACTAGTCTGTCTAGTGGGATAGAAAAAGAAAGATATGACACTTAAGAACATCTTCACCCATTATCTTTCAACTGACATGGGATTTTCAATATGCTTTACAGAACACAAAAAGAAAAAACAACATCATCTTGTAACTAAGATTATAAAACCAGATAATAATAAAACATAATTAATTCAAATAAAAGGCAGATTTATTGATTCATGTTCATCACAGTGCATGCAGTACCAGGAACAAAGATTCAAGTTCTTAATTATTGTAAATAAACAATAACGTAAGCCACATGTCAACTAAGAAATATTTTCAAAGTTTTACATGACTTTATCTTACCGAGGAGAATGATTTCTATAATTAAAAATATAATTAAGTATAATATCAGTCACAAAATGTGGATAAGTGAGTGGTTAATGTTTCATTAAAACATTTAGCATTTTTATCCTGAAAGAAACATGAACTTCACCTTTACCCAGATGTATTTAGCTTTGCATTACATTTTAATTACATTTTGCAGCTGCCAATTTCACAGAAAATTAATTTGGAACCAGCACCAGATACTACCAGAGTTCATTTGGAACAGTGACAAAGTCAGTTACTGTATATAAAGTTCATGTCTGTGTATCTGACTTTTTGTTAGAGTGATTGAACCTTTTGTTGCAGAGTTAAAAGTAATTAGATCTCATTTCAAGAGTTTGTGCACATTGAATTCATATGCAAGTGTGTGGGCTTGTTGTTTACTTTAGAACAATGAATCTCTTGAAAAATCTCTCTGACATTATTCATGCCATATCTTCATAAAAATGAAAAACACTTACTGCATGTCTGCAACTTGGGATGTTGCAAGCAAACCAGGAGTTTACTTTCTTAACCAATGGCCTGGATAGTTTTGTGGTTTGGTTTAATTGTTTCTTAGAATAATTAATTACCCTTCATGTTGTAAATACAGTTAGGTAGAAAACTAGTAAGCGAGAAGCAGTGGTTTGACAATATACAAAAATTATCATTACGGCATTAACTAGCTAAAACAGAATATTAAATGTTAAAATGGATCTTTATTGGAGAATGTCAGTATCTCATCGCACAAAATGAGAAAATAAGAGAACTAAGCCAATTGAAAATATTTTTTTTAAGTATTCTTCATTGAAAAATCATCTCATTCAGCATATCTTAGATTAATACTCGTGTTACCACCACTTCTGATAATAATACCATCCCTACATTGTGTTTGATTTTAAAACAACATCCCCCAAATTCTAAAAATAATATAAATTTAAACAACAGATGGCACTATTTGGCTAACAATAAAGATGTCTCTTGCACAAAAGTAGACTTCAGTTTTGCTATATTTAGCCGAATGCTCGATAAAAGAATCACAAGGCAATATACAGTAAAGCTTCAATAAACACAGCCAATGTATTTGTTCAATTAATTTTTTCAAACAGCAAACCCTGAGAACAGAGATACTTAATTGCCTGAATTCTATGTTAAGCAAACTATAAAAACTTCCCTGCTTAATTATGGTTAGTCACGATGGGAATATTCATTTGTAGAAGCTTGTTTATTTCAATAAATTATTAATGTTACTTACCATTTGCATGTTAGACTTAAAAGTACACAATATCCGTGAGGAAATGAGAAATATTTTTTAATTGTAAGAGAAAGAATAAGAGCTGATCCATTAATAAATATATATAATATAACTTTAATTATGCCTTCAGTAGATCAAAATTGCATTACAACAGAACACGTCACTTTCATTATTATGATTGAAATATGAGGATAAGGTATTAAAAATAGTCAGGTGAAGATGATTGTTAATGTTATTTGCTTGTATGGAAAATCTATCCACATGCAAATGGATACAAAAATTAGAAATTTGTTCTATTTTGCATCAATATTTGCACAATAAATATTGCAATGATGCAATGATGTTCAGTAGTGATACACTCTTATCCCTTTGAAGAAATATGTTGCATTGTAGATATATAAAATAAATGATAAGAATCAAAATCAATGTAATGTTTTTATACAGCTTCATAAAACATAAGCACAGGACTGCCATTTGCAAAAGATGGCGATTTGTGTGTTTGTTAGTTTAGTATGCTTAAGTCTTTCTAATGATTTCCATTCTGCAACAATCTAGCCACGATTATAAGTTATTATTTACCATGGTTAACATATATTATCAGTTTATGTAAACAATTAGGACACTTCTGGCCATGACTGCATAAGGTTATTCAATAGCATCAAAACTAATGGAATTTTCCCTCCTTCTTGTTTCTGACTTTGAAAAGAGAAACAAGCAGAACCATTCATCTAAGCAGTTCATATCCCAAGAGTGGGTCTGTGAATACAATGGCTAAATCAGAGATGGGAGGCATAACACCAACAACTGCAGCTCTGGCAGGAACAGCCGTTGTAACAATACTGACAGCCTGAAGACATCCCTCATGCAGTGGCATAGCTGGGAGATTAAATGATCTGATGGGAGGCATTTGAATGTATGAAAAAAAGGTAACCGAAATGGACAACTGTTAACTTTTGCTGGATTGAGTACTAGATTTCAAACTAATGTTTGAGAAATATACATAGCTGAATTATTAAAGTAACTAATACTAATACTAAGATTTTATACATTTTTACAACTTAATTAAAGGGCTTCTATTTGCAAAAATGCAATTTGAGTGTGACTGCACTATAATAGAGGGCTGTGTCTGTGGGCTTTGTTAAAAGAGACAGAGCATTATGCTTGACCCATGGTGCTGAAACATGTGAGATTTCATCAATTACTGTATAACACTTGGACTTCAACACAACATTGAATTATGTTTCAGCATTTGCAAAGAACTAGTGTACAAAGTGCCAAGTTCTGTCAGCACTGGAAAACAATATAAGTCAGTGAACTTCTGAAAGAGGTACACTATATGTCACCTTAAATGCAGTCAACAAAAGAAAACAATATCTACAGTATGCTTAAACAGATTATGTTGTAGATTATGTTTAGACTACGTAGTGTGAAAAACTGCCTCATGTTCCATAAGACTGACACCTGATGGCCAGATATTGATATCGATATTGTATATATACTATAGCGCCACACAGGGCGCATTAGCCATGCGCACGCAAGGCGGGCTGAGAACAGCGCCTGTGGGCGAGACTACGGGACTGTATACAGTGGGACGGAAGCTACAGTAGGAAACAGCCTCTTCCCTTTGTGTGTGTGTGTGTGTGTGTGTGTGTGTGTGTGTGTGTGTGTGTGTGTGCAGCGCTGTAACCCCTGTCCCTATGTGTGTACCTTTCCCTGGTTTGAGTTAATAAATGTGTTGTTCAACCCCATTCCCTGAGTCTCATGCCTGCTCCATTCCGTACCAAAACCCGCGGTCATTACAATATTTTGCTAGGCATTGCAGTCCACTTATTAAGTATACAAACTATACATCAGAATATTAAGGAGCAATTACTACAAAGTTAAAACGGGTCAGCAAATAGCTTAGAATATGTATATCTATGTATTATTATATATAGAATTACCAGGTTAATTTAAAGTGATATCATGCTTTGCACTGAAACAATTCTGCTTTGAAGTAATGTCAGCAGGTCTTGGAATTAGAATAGATATTTCAGTATTTGTGCCAGCATTGCTCTGGGTAACATAAATTATGATATCCAACTCAAAGCTGGACACACTAAAGTGCAAACAGTAAAATAAATAAATCCACATTAATGACTATGGCATGCGTGGGCTGTGTCTGAGGTAGGATGGAAGGCAAGAGGTTGATGTTTGCTAATAAAATCCCCTTGAAGCCAGCACTCAGACAGCCTACTATACACATTATACAGAGTGATTAAAAAGTGAGGTGAGGCAGTTCAACAAGATGTCTCATCATAGTATGCATGGCAGCAATCTGCATCAAGTCTAAATGGGAAAAAAATATGAACAGGAATTCAACTGATCTAAATACAGTACAATTGAAACAAAAAGATGTAGTTAACATACTGTACAGTAGGATTAAAATGAAAGTATTTTATGATCGCTCAAAGTACATTTGTGATTTTCGTACAGTAATAAATTTTTTGAAATTGTATATTTTGAGTTGATTTGTGTTGTGGGATCAGGTCCTGGCTGGCCTACTGTTGTTGTATCCTTGAACAGGGTACTTCGCTCTCAGTGATCCAGTAAAATGTATAATTGGATACACTCCAGGTCATCATTGCAAAGAACAATTTGTTCTCAACTGACATACCTACAGTATCTACATACAGTACAGGTTAGTATTGAATGCATGACAACAAAAAAACAAACATTACTGACTCTCACATGCTTGTCTAATTTGTGCAATGGCTTGCAACTGGACTTGCTTTTGCTTGGCTATTTTTGTGTTTTGTTTTGCACAGCACACTGGGATGCATAGGACCTTATATGATAAGGCATCTGTATTTTATTAAAATGAAACAGATGGAAATCAACTTCTTAAAAGATTCAGGCTAAAATCAATAGAAAACCTCAGAAAAACTCAAAATTCATGTTTTGACAACATTGTCATTGGCAATCAGTTATATCAACTGATTTATTGTAACATTTATAAAAGTGGAAAATTTAAACCTTTGACTTCAATAATGCCACAGCAATTCAGAATATTAACATTTCGGATGGAATAATAAGACTAAAATGGCTGTTTGCTTGCGAAGCACATTATTTTACAACACAAAGGAACTGAAAATGTTATTAAAAGAGAGATCCTTTTCTAAATGTTTAAAAAAGCACCACTAAACAGACTGGTTTCTTTAGTTCGTAGTAGCTCTTTATCTTGTTTTAGCTCGTCACAATCAAAATTAATATACGGATATGAAATACCTGTGTTCTAATGATGCACTAGCATTATAACTGGAATAATAAATTATCTAACTACAATTGTTTTGATAAAGCTTTACTTCCTAGTTTCAAGAACTGACTCTGTGTGATTAATCCAATTCCATAAACATAAAAATTCAAAACACACAACCTATTCAGAATGGCTTAAAATTCTTTACCACTCATATATGGCAGTACCAATGGAAGTAGGGCAATCATTATCTCACAAAAGATTAAAAAAAGTCAGCTGCTGCAATTACAAGTCAGTTCTCCAGCCTGATACAGTATGAGGCATGCTACACACCTCTGAGCACATTAATTTCTAAATGCTTTATGAGACTTTGCAGAAGTAATAAACATTTCATTTCATTTGTACTAAACAGCAGCATTAATTACTCCCCTCCAATTATATTTGCAACCCCGAAACGCAAATATATATATACACTGTTAATTATGTTTAGGAAGCTTATCAGTGAGGCAGACCACCACTTTCCCATTTTCATTTAATAAATATTTAAGCAATGAAAGGCTCAATTAATTTCTCTCAGTGTATTATTTAGGTAGGTGGCACCTTTCCAGCATGGTTATTTCATAAGTCTGATTATTTTAATGCAAGCAATGCACATGGTGCTTGGAATGAATCAATGCTAATAGTTTTACATCAATTTCCATGGTGCTGAAATCTGCAATTGAACTGGACATTGCATCCTACAGTTCTAAATTGATGAAGCTTGCTGTAATTTGATTTTGTGTTCTATGATCACAGAAAGAAGGAAATTTGATGTGTTTGGAAAAATAGTGTGAATCCTATGCTTATCTTCGAGAATCATAAATGTCAGGACTTGTACATAATCAAAGCCTTGAATAATAGACCGTGTCTAACATACAGGATCCCTAGTATTTCAACTAGCTTGCTATTTAAAAATGAAAACGTTAATCTCATTGCAGGATTTCATAATCATTTGACACTAGTCTTTTCTGGGGAACATAAATACAAGGAACAAATTTGAACTATAAAATTATAATTAATGTGGCATATAAAAATGTTTTATTCTGGTTCAGGACAGCTTGACAAAACACTGTTAAAGATACTACAAAATGAGTAGTAATAGAGGTGGAAATATCACAGTTTATTTCACTTATTTGGCAACTACTTCCATGGTTGTAAAAACACCAACACAAGTGCTCATGGAAATAAAAATATTGACATTGTTAGCAATTGTAAGTGTGAAAGTATGAATTGGCAAATGCAATTAATTGCTAAGGAATATGGCTATGTTCATGCAGTAATGTATGCATTATTACTGAATTATTGTTACGACCCCAAGTGTCTAGGGGTAAAGGGGTGTAACATTTAGGATACTGTTTTGGATGCAGGTGCGTACTGGTGAGGGACTTAGGAAGCGTGATAACAAGGGTTGGTGCAAAAAGTGATGATTTTAAGTTGAATAAGTGAGTGGTATGAAATAAGACACAATAACACACAGGGGTAAGGAACTAGACTGGTGCCAAAGAAAATAAAATAACAAAATGGAGCTGGCTAGAAAAGTGAGGGAAAGTTAACCTGACTACAAAAGAAAACCCTAAATACACGGTCTTCGGCATCTTCAAAACCCTAGCTAACCTTCACTGACTACCCAAAACCACACAAAACAAACAGCACTCACCTGTACTAAATTAGTGTGACTAATACAAAAATCAATTACGTGTGTGCAAAATGTACCCAAGAACCTGAACTAACCTTATACACAAAAGTTCACACAAATACACAAGTGAACTACGAATACAAACTTTTGTAAAAAATATTGAAAAAATTCAAATATTGAAGAGAAGACAAGTAACAGGGTACAAAAGAACACAGAAGTCGATACAATAGCAAGTTTGAGCTAGGTAATGGCTAAATAAGGATAACACAAACAAACGAAAGTACAAAGAGACGAACAGAAACCAACAAAACAACAAAGCCGAAGCTATATGAAAACACACACACACACACACACACAAAGCAAAACAACAAACCAACAAAGCTGAAGCAAAACCAGAAGCGAAGTGAAAACCAAAGCCAAGCGGGACCGAAGTCAAACAAAAGGCCTCTTCCTTCTGAAAGCCTCCATGTTTTATACTGAATAAGATAAGTTGTGATTGGTCGAGAAGCTAATTGAAGATGATGTCATATGGAAACAGTGGTGTAATGATGGACCAGTGGGGGAGGGAGAACAATCAAAGTCAGAAGTGTGGAACATAACAAAAACACACAGACCACACACTGGGACATAACAATTCTAGAAAAAAAAATTGCCTTTCTTGTATTTTTTTATCAGTTTGCTTTGCTGGGATGTGAGACTTTTTTCCTGCACCCCTCCCGATTAAAACCTGATCTCAGCAGTCTGCTTTCAATAATACAGTGCAACAATAGTAATTTAACTGTATAGAACAACTGTGACCATAACCAATGACAGCAGAAGTAGCATGATGGACCACATGTATTGTTTTGTTTCCAATTGCTAATGGGGTAGGAAGAGAAATCCAAAACGTGTTGTAAATAAGCTGTCTAGAATCAGTGCTTTTGCTGTGCTTCAGCACTAACATACTGTAGATATTTTATCCGCTTTTACAGAATAAATAGTTTGTTAAAACAGAAAGCACAATTATAGATGCAAAATGATTTCCAAATGTAATAGGGGTGGCATGGTGGCACAATGGTTAGCACTGCAGTGCTGGGGCCCTGGATTCAGTTCTAGGCCCGGGGTGCTCTCCCATATTCACCTGGGTTTTCTTTGGGGCTCTGGTTTCCTCCCACAGTCCAAAGTTATACTGCTTCTGCTATACAGTTAATTGGATTCTGGGAAAATTGGCCATGGTGTGAGTGTGTGTTTGCCATGGACTGGTATTCCATCCAGGGTGTACCCTGCCTTACACAATTACTTGCTGGGATAGGCTCTGGATCCCCATGACCCTGAACTGGAAGAAGTGGTTAGAAAATGGATGCATAGTAATGTAAGATCCTTCACAACAACATTGCCTTATCTTGTCCTTGTAATGTCCTTATCTTATAATGTATTATAAAATCACCTTTAAGGATCCATTATCAACCATTGATTGTTCTTCAGCACCATTTCAGAGAATAACTCCAAGGGTAAGTAACTACCAAATAAAAGTTCCTTATTCTCAGAAGCTTCTTCTTCAGAATTGAAGATTCCTGCTAGGCTCTAAAAGATCATTTCTTTAAATAGCACCATTTCCCAGAATAGCATTTAATTGCTGCTTTCTTGAGCATGCAGGCAGAACCGATTCATTTCTTATTTTTGTTTTTAAAATAGCTACCTGACCTCTGTTCTGAAAATCTTTTCTTTTATATACCTTCGGTGTGTGCTCCATTATCCATTTTTGAGTAGCTGAACTTGACATCTGCACCATTTAAGATTTTGTGCACCTATTAAATCAATGATCCTGCACCACAGGGATCTAACTGCTTTAAACAGTACACCATGACTAACATATTAACAGTATTCACAGTTGTCCAGAATGTTTTTAATTTTTGGCCCATTAATTATAAATATTTTGTTTATTATTACCATAGTGCTACACAATGGCACACATAATTATCAAATCAAATTAATAAAAAAAAAATATAAATAAATAAATTTAAATTATCCTTGAGGAAGAAATGATGCAGAAAGTACAAATAAATCTACTGTAACAGTTGCTTTGAGTACTTTGCCATATGTAATAACATATTTTGATATCAGTTCTGTAGTATTTCTATTGTTCTTTTCTGAGTCCATTTCTTGGAAAGGACCTGTATTACTAAAAATATATATTTTGACAATAACTCTCCAATAAAAGTGTACAGTATTCTGCAATGTTCAGTTACCTTTTTTACGGTATATGTATTTTTGACATAAAGTATTGCATTAATTATACTTTAATTTTTCCATTTTGGCTGGTCATGTCATGTTCTAGGCTTATAGGCATTTGACTTAATTAAGAAGTTACAAGTGGTAAATATGGGCATTTAACCATTTCCACAATTGAAGACATTTTAATAAAATGAGTAACCAGTACAGCCTGAATTTTTGTTTTTATAGAAAAAAGTCAGATGTATTTAGATATTTTAGGACACTCTTCACATCTGGCTCTTTAGGAGATGAACGCTGCCCAGTGTTCACCTCAAAAACATAAATACAAAATGGAAAATGTTGAGCTAGGAGAAATAACTTAGGTGTTTATGTGGATCCTTCACTTACATCTTCTACACAATGGGGGGAAGTAAGAAAAAAGACCAACATATTGTTTGGATATTAAGTAAAAAGCGAGGAATTTAAATAAAGGATGTACAGTATAAGGCACCAGTAAAGCTTCATTTTGAATACATTGTACATTCTGTTCACCGCATTGTAGAAAAAAGTTGTTACTGTGGAGTCCAGAGATGAGCTACCAGATAGATTCCAGTGCAGGAATGTCCTACATTACTAGTCTGAAGAAACTGAAGCTTTTTAGTCTTGAACAGAGGGGGTCTTATAAAAATATTAAAAATCCTCAAAGACACTGACAAAGTCAGAATGAATAGCAGGCATGTCTTTTCCCCTAAGGGTTTTGGGACTATGGAAAAAACTACCCAGCCATGTAGTTGAAACTGATACCCTGGCTACTTTCAAGAAACAGCTGGCTGAGATTCTTGGATCAGTTAGTTACTAATTACAAAACAGACTAGACAGGATAAATGGCCACCTCTCTTTTGTAACTGTTCTGAATTTCTTTATTAGGGGCACTTCTATAACTTTTGCTGCTAATTTGAACGTACCATATTAAAAACGTTATCTAAATTAAAATCTCCAATTTAACTCTTGATAAAATAACTAAGATGTAATTCTTAAGAAAATAAGGTTAAGCACTTAATAAGTTCTGGAAGAAACGAATATGCAGAACTCACATTTTACCTCTCAAACCCAAGTACCTGTCTGTGGAACAATGCTGACTTGGTCTCTGCTGTAATCATTAAGTAACTTTGCCAATTAAACTGTATTCTCGCAATGGACAACTTTTTTACCTTAATGGTCCTCAAAGGAGAAGGACATTACAGAGCTGGACCCTGGTGTAGAAGAAGGTTGAGATCCACTGCCCTAGCACACTACATATGCTTAGATCTGTCAATCTCTCACATAATCAACCGCATAATTTTGATAATCACCGGCACATTCCCACGACCCCTGTCGATCAAACATCAGCCCGATCCAATTCCCGAAAACGACAACGCACAAGCTAATCATCCTATCACGTCTCTCGCTTCCCACTGCACCTGCTATTTAAACCTCCTCAACCTTCACTTCACTACTTGGTATTAAACAGTCTTCTGTTTTCCTAGCTCCTTCCTTGAAACCCTGCGATCCCCTTTTTTCTTCAAGCCTTCCGGAAGCAACACTGATTGCCTTCTCGACTCCAACTTCGACTTCGCCTTGCCCTGCTGGACTCGTTCGCTACCAGACCTGCATAGGGTTCTTCATACAGCTCGTGACAAGATAAAAAAATATGGAAACTGTTTAAAGACTATGATAGTATTGTGCTCAACAATGCACAGGTCAACAAAGTCTTTAAGGTCTTCCCTTCACATTGCTACTGTACTGTATATCTGTGAAGCCTACAAATATATAGATAAGTACAAAGAACTCTTAAAACCACTGATATTACCCAAGTTTACTGCTGAACTGGTCAGGCTTTTAAAATGCTCCTATAACTTATCAAGAGTTAAAGGCAGATGAAACAGCATAAAGCTCCTGATTTTGATGACATTGCATCTGAGCCGTTGCTGGCAGTGTAAGTTAATGTTAGGTCTTTAATATATATATGTATATGTTTTCAATGGAAATTGTCTCTTTTCACAGAGATTGGAAATCAGCTTTATCAGCAATTTCCCTTCTTCAAAGAAAATTAAAGATACTTTAGAATGTGCATGATATAGGTCACTGACATTGCTGAATTTCACCCTTATGTTTTTTGAAAATATTTTCTTTCAGTGAATTGAAACTTTTATTATTCCCACTGATTATAATGAGTTAACAGAATGTTTCACTTTTCTTTTTTATATTCCTAGCTCAGTTTTCTAAATGTTCTAAATTTATTTGAATATAAATATATATTTTTCAGAGGAACATTTTTCCATTTGCTTTGTTGCATCAGTTCTACATCACTACTGCAGTTTGTCTTAAAACTTCACAGCACTGAAGAGCATGGAGGTTTCATTATAACTTTATTTTTTAATATCATTGGGATTTTTAGTTAAGGGTGTTCTTGTCTCAAAGCATTTTTCAGGACCCTGTGCAGAGGATAGAATCCAGAAGGGAGTGAAACAAACACGGGAAAAGAAGACTAGGAACGGGGCTGGTAGACGGTGCATTGGTGCTCGGGGGGTGGGGGGCGTGGCCAAGGCAAACAAGTCCAAAGGGATTTCGAAGGGAAATCCAGAATGGGCGAAAGTCCAGAGCAGGGTGATCCATCCATGACAGAGATGACAGAAGTTAAAAGCCGGAGCAGGATCTGGTGAAGGGTCAGGGAAATAAAAAGGGGTAACGGGACCAGGCGCTCCAAGCCCTGGACCCAGATGGTCAGGACGCCCTTCCGAAGCCTATGCCGTCAGGCCACTTCTGGACCCGCTGGTAGGCAGGCTTCTGGGCGTCCATCTTCCAAAGTTGAGCCCAGATTGGTAGGAGCGCCTGGCTCTTATAGGGAGGGGCTGGAACAAAGAATGGCAGGTGCAAAGAATGAACACAAACAAGAGCTGGAGTGCCCTTAAGAGGAGGGACTTACGATCGTGATAGTTTTGGGCTTGGTAAATGAGTCTTTTGGAACCAAATTGAAGCATAAATTAAACAAATCAGACTAGGATCTTCTGCTTTCTGCCCTAAAGAGCAGGACTACTCCAAATGGTCTATGTTATACAGTAGCAAACCCATTGTAAAACAGTCAACAGCTTTCTTGGGACTAGGCGATAATTTCACAAGATCTCACTGATTTGAACTATTTTTGCTTAATTACTAACTCCAATTCTTTTATGTATTTACCATGATATTCCAGATAGTTCATTCTCTCTGTGACATCTTTAATAAAAAAGAACTGTGCTCACTCAGGATTTAAAGGAGGTTGGCCCTAAAATTTATTTACAGTATGTATCATGCTTCACTTACTGTAGTTCTTTGTACCTGCGAGGAGCTCGCAGGTGTGGGTCTCTCCCCTACTTTTCATTCGGTTTGGGAAAACATTTCTTCTTCAAAAACTGTAGCATACCAGCTGATCCATTTTAAACTGTATGAAGTACAGACTCTACAGTATGTGCAAGTTTCAGATGGGGATTATTTTTTCTTTGTCCTCTCTGTTACAGACATTTACTAGATGTTCCTAGCATGTATTCACATATGTTTTATGAATGTCCTGTGATAAATCACTTCTGGCTTTATACAACTAGGATACAATCAGATCTAACTAGTGTGACCATATCAATAGTGCACAGTATACTATTACTCAGTGAAAATTTGACATGTTTTTTCAGGTTGGTCTTACTGCAGCCAAAAACTCTGTGTTGCAGAGTTATAAAGTCCCTTTAATATGTTCATTCATTTGTAGATCTTATTGTTATAGATAGAAGTACAGTTACTGTGAATTACTTTGTTCCATTTCCAAAGACTTCTGTAAGCCTGGATAGATGTTTTGTTTAGTTCAAATTCAAATTCAAATACCCCCTGTTTCTCTTATCTCTTTTTTTTCATTTGCTGTATATTTCATTTGTTTCTGGCTTGCCAGGATAGTCTCAGGCTCACATATGACCCTGAATTGGATAAAGTGGTTAGAAAATGGATGGATGGATGGATATTTTGTATCTGGGATTATATACTATGTTTTCTATTAACTTTTTTGATTGTCATAAAGGAACACAACTTCCATAAAAAGGTTGCCTAGATTATGTCAGTTCTTCATAGAATGGAAATTATTCTGTCCAGTTTCTAACTGCTTTATCCAACACAGGTTTACAGGGAAGCCAGAGCCTATCCCAGCAAATAATGGACGCAAGGTGTAGTTTACTCTGTACAAGACGACAGTCCATCACATTTTTTAGCACATTTGATTTTTAATAGATTAGAAATTAGCATCTGGAGAATTTCATTATTACATTATTTGTTTTATAATATAGTACATTGGAATGTTAGGCCAAATACCTCACTGTATTTAATTGTTCTTATAAAGCTGTAGACAGCATTATCTTTCTCATTATCATGTCTTCCTCATATATTTCACTTCAAACTGGCTTTTTTTCTGCTCCTTTCTCCTGCACAGCAATCTATTGTGGTGTGCTTATAAGTACGTACTGCATGTCATGTTTAAAACTATCTGGAATCTGAAGGATTATTCCTGCAAGATTACTTTTTTCATATGCATAATAATGTTTTTTTTTCTATATCACTCAAAAGCAGCACATTTCCAAAAACACTAAGGTGCTATTAGCCCCCAAATTTAGAACTGCTAATTGTTGATCATCAAGAGCTATGCTGCCCTGGCCATCACGCAGTGCAGGAAGAACAAATCACAGCAGTTGACATAGCGTGGGAAATTGAGTATAACCTGGCTGATTCAAGTCCATTGAACTCCAGCCGTGCTCAGTCAGTAATGTACTGCTGCTTGAAGAATGCCAATCACGGACAACTGAATAGGCTTGTCTCAAACCTATGATGTACAGTAAGGTTCAGCTTGCACCTCGAGCTCCGCCTCCTGATTATCTTTTAAATGACAAAACACAATCTGGGGAAATTACAGGACAGTGTTATATCCTATCTGTTTGTTTTTTATTTCTTTTAATCTAGAAACAGTTGTATTTACTCACAACATTGCACACTAAACTAATTTCATGCATCATTATTTTGAATGACCCTATCACAAGAGAATTTTCCTTTTGTTTGCATCAAAGACCAGGGCATCTTGAAAGAGCTTTTAGTTTTGACAGTGTTGTTCAGTGCTGAAGATTTAATTGTGTTTCCACCAGCAAATTGAATAAACACTTTGGTATGTGATGCAGTAAGAGCAATGCCTATAGAGAGATTAAGACTGAGGAAAAGTCTATGTGACTGAATCCCCATCTTACATTATCATTGGGAAGAATTCTGGGTAATTGTACTGCAAATTGCACAAATCCAGATAATTAAGAAAGAATAGTTCAGAACAAACATTTTGCAATCTTCATGCTAAAAAGATTAAAAAGATTTCCTGACACTAGTTTGAAATCATATTGTATGTACAATATATTTAATAAAAAACTTTATTAAATTAAATACTAAAAAAAAACAGATAATAGATGCCGCCTGGAATTCTGCATTTAATTGAGAGTGATGATAGAATCATGCAGTTTGAGCTGAGCTGTACTCCTTTCTTCTTGACAATTAATAGTCTTTTGGAATAAAATGTTCAAACAGCTGACAGTAAAACTAATATTTTTAACATCAGTTGTAAAAATTTAAATGAAACTCTACATTTATATTGTTAAAAATTACGAAAATGGAGAAAATCAGGAACTGATCGAGCGGACTAGTCAATAATAAAATAAATATTCATAACCCCCAACTTTCTACCATAAACATACCTGAGCAGTTGGTATAGTAAGAGACACATGTTCTCTTTGTTCTCTGGCACACCTTCGGTGAAAAGAGTAATAACTAATGCACACTTGATTGAATATATATTAACAATGACAGTGATATACACTACACTATGCACATCATAAACATACAGCACACCGGTTACTACATTTACAAGTTTACTTACAAGGCATTTAAGGTGACACCTTAAGAAGGCTCCACGGCCGAAAAGTTGTGTTCTCTTTCTTCTTTTTTTTAGCATGGAATAAACCTATTACTTGTTCCTTTGCAGCCTACGCATGCTGACGCAGCTACCCACCTGAACTACTACAATATACAGTAGATGTCCTATGTGCAGTCTAATGGAAATATATATCATTGCTTTAAAAATCTCTTAAAAAAGACTTATACGAAGTGTCATTTTTAGTAAAATTTTGCCTGACCTGAAGATACTGGTGGACTGACATGGATCTGAATAAATCAATTGGGTATATATGAAAGAATAATCTATACTGAGGTATATTCCAAATTCTTCCAGTTGTGTTACATGCCTTGTCACGACCCACTTTCTGAAATAACTAAAGGTTAGGGGAAAGTAACAACAAAGTGAGTTGCAACATTATTTATGAGACCCACAGGTGCCAGATAAGTTCAACACCATTTATTTCAATTTCCGAAAGAAAACTTTACAAACAGTAAGGGTAAAGACAGAAGAAAAAAAACAACACAAAATACACTATCTCCTGCTTTTTTGGAAACCAAGATAACAAAAAAAAACTGCTAATACAATTTACAGAAGAATAAATTAAACACAAAAAACGTGTCTCAGCTTATTGGAGCAAATAATCAGATAAAAACACAACACAGCCTTTCTGAAAACAGCAACATTTAAAAAATGACTAAACATAATAATCGGCCACATGTGGGACAAGTCGGCTCGGGTCTCTCATGGGTCCCTTCTCAATGCTGTTGGCTGTCCTTTTAAATTGGATTCATCCAATCAGCAGAAGACACATGGTATCAGCCAACCCATCCAATCTCTGCCAATTTCTCAGCAGCCTGGACAGACACTGTAGACACAGGGAAGAGGGAAAAAAAACATGTCCACCCAGACACAAAGAAAAATGCCAATAAGCATAACACTTCTTTTATTTATGACAGTATTTATTTTATTTAGGAATGTATGGAGTTAATAATCCTATGAGAGCATGGCTCCAGAATTTTGTCTTGGGTACTTATAAAGATGGAGATAGATTTTTTCTCAAACTGATTGCTTCAGAACTTTAGGCAAAATACTATGAATAATGACACAGAAATTGTGGAAGCTTGATTAAAAAAAGCATTGAGTTATTGTATATTCAAGTTTTTTGTAATGCAATAAGGGTTGATATGTATAGTAGTTTTAAATAGCCTTTGGGTACTGGGACTAAAATGCAGAAAAATAATTCCAGAATTATACTTTTGTGCTTTTACGATTACTGGGTTTCATCTGTGCATAATTTCTAAGATGTATAATAAACAAAATGTATATGTGCAAATGAAGAGACAGTTATTTTCTCTTTGTGCAACTCAGAGCTTCTAACACACAGAATAAATTTGGAGATTTGAAGTGGTAAATAAATTCCTAACAAATATTTAAAATATTCACATTTTAATATTACTCTAATCATTGCAGTTTGTAAAGACCTTTTCAAACGTAACCTCTGCACCTTATCACAAGCAAGGTTGGGTATCATGGTAAGTCAAATCCCTCTCATCCTGTTATTTTTGCATTTGCTTCTTGATTCAATGTATCAAGATAGGAACAACTCCAATTCCAATTCAATGAGCTTTATTGACATAACTGATAAACTAGCAAGACATTTACAGATATTTAAAACAAAAACATATTATTATTATTATTATTATGTATAGTACTTGAGAGGATGAGATGATGTGACAAGAGATCATATACTGGGCTTCCAGCTTTATCGTGAGCTTTATCCTCCCTTCATCTATAAGACTGGAAAGTTTTCTGATT
Organism: Lepisosteus platostomus; assembly: GCF_059453375.1. Classification (NCBI taxonomy): domain Eukaryota; kingdom Metazoa; phylum Chordata; class Actinopteri; order Semionotiformes; family Lepisosteidae; genus Lepisosteus; species Lepisosteus platostomus. The sequence continues at coordinate 25,391,726 of NC_142616.1, forward strand.
CCGGCAGGTGTAGGAAATCAGGGATCAGGTCTGTAATTATTTTAGGGAAGAATTTGGCTAATCCTGAAGGATTTCATACATTGTAGAAAAATTTATATCTCTATCTCTGCTTCCCTGCTGGCAAAGGGAGCACAGCCTGTCAGGATACAGTTCTGCCTGAGTTTCTATGTCCAGTCTATGTGGTCACTGAGCTTGTACTGTACTTCATCAGGGTCCTTTATGCAAATGTATTTAAAGAATTCTGTTTTCAAAGTACTGTATCTATGGGGTGTTTGTCCCATTTTATGCAATTCTGGTGTTTGATTGGACCCACACTTTACTTCTACATAGTGCACTCAAGTATTATGAAACAGATGTTTGTGTGGGAATTGACATTGTACGGCCTCCATTTTATGGTGTAGAAAGCCCTGCGTACCTTTTCCTTCAGTATCCATCACTTCCAAGTCAAAACTAATTGATTTGGCTCACATTAAACTGTCCTGCTGCAGCAGTGCCAGACTCTACTGTAGTCCTTGTTCTGTGGATGACAGCTAGATCAGGTCATCAGTGTAGAGCATAAACCTGATCTCTATGTCATATAGTGTGAGGCTAGACACTGCTGATTGTATCCAAACCTCTGCTTAGAAATCAATAAAGCAATATTTCCTTTACTTTTTTGGTAGATACTGTATGTTTGTTGATAAATGTGTGTAGAGTGTAAATGTGACCAGAAATATGGTGTCTCAGTTAGTTACTATCACATCTCCCCTGGAAACTGATCAATGGGGTTTCTGTATTGCAGATTACGCAGATGAGTCATACCTCCTGTTCACAATTTTTGAGAAAACAGAAAATATTTGGCTAACCTAAAATTATGACCTGTCATTGGCTGTTAATCAATTCAACAAATCTACACATTATTGCCTACATTTTAAGAAAGAGGCAAGAAAAAAATCACTGAAACTGAGTTTCTAAGATCAAAAACCTTTGTTATGATTATAACTTGAGCTGTATGATCTTTTTAAAGCAGACCTTTATGTAATATTACTTATTTCCCTATAATAAACCCTGTAGTCCTTATTCACAAAGCTTGCAATAAGCACAGTCAGTTAAGAAAAAAGTGCTCCTACCCATAATATTTTTAATTCTAATGCATTGCTGTCTAATTTTGATTTCAAAATGATCAATAATTAATTATTTATGGTATTATCGGCGTACCTTGTCAGACCTTCTGAAGTGATTTATATTTCCAGACAATAACTGTACACCCCAAAGCAATTAGATGAAACAGATATTTTGCATAATATTTAGAACTGTTATCTTAATCGTCATTGTTGTTTTTTATTCATTTCAAGTATGGATATTTTGGATTTTTCTTTTTACTGTAAAAAACAAATCTTTCAGAAGGTGAAGTCTTATCTACATAACATAATACAAGGAGACACATATAATAGATTAATAACAGGTTATATAGATTATACTAGGTTCTAATAGATTAGAAAATAAAAAACACATCAATTTTATATATTTTCAAATCCTAGTAGCATATTTTTGTCACTGTGTGGTATTGTATTATGCTAGTATGTAACTACATTCTGTTTAAATTAAATAAACTGGCAGCACTGTTGGCTTTGATACATTATCTGTTAAATATTTAGTGAAGATGTATCATATGTCTGCTAAAATAATAGACAGTACTGAATGTTTTGTCTTCAGGATTTTAGAGAGTGGAAGAACAGGCCTGTCTGTGAGTCCACTGTGTGAACGGTTTGGTGAGTTTGGTGTATTGTGTGTGAAGCAGAGGGTCCCTCCCACTGGCAATATGAGTTAATGGGGGAGAGAGTAGGGTCTGTCAGGGTCTGTCTGTGGTGCTGAGCATATGGTGGCAAAAGAGTGAAGGCACAACCAATGCTGCACATTGTGTTGGTGAGGCACAGTGGTGTCTGGGTATGGGTGCAAGGTGCACCAGCAGCTGCATGTGTGAGTTAGCAGTTGGGTCAGATACAGAAGAAGGTGCGCTAGTTTACATTACATTAGTAGTATTATTATTTTGTAGTTGATTGCCATGCGATTTTCATGAATAAAAATGTCTACACATTTTTTTATTGTAGATATCATTAAAAGCAATAAAACCTGTTACACAATAACTTAAAGCTTAACTGAATTAAATGTTTTCTAAGGCCAATTAAACAAAGTTATTTTCTAGTGCTTCAAATCAAAGAGGTGGTTTCAAGCTTGGAATTTAGATTGATTGAAAAATACCATATCATATTTCATGCTAAAATGAACTAAATCAGTTATTAAACAAATGTATTGGTTACTTAGAATTACAAGTGATAAACTTCATTACCTGAAGGAGATACAGTACTGTATTGTTTTCTGGCATTATTGTTTAACAGTGTGGCAAGGGTGGTATCATGGTATATCTTATTATTTAACAGCCTAAGGCATTCAATCATACAAGGAAAGTGGAATAATACACACTACTGTGTATCAACCTTATTGTAGAAAACGTATCCTGAAAAGACACATGAACAGTCATGCAGAACTAGGAAGATTGAAAATCCATATCTTAAAGAACATAGAGTTGTATTGCTTGAAGCTATTTTGTGCAATGTAAAAACTAAGGACACTATTCCTGAACAGGTGTTAGTTCTATTTATTGGGTTAAGTGGCATCCATTGTTGAATAAAAGGATTTTGCTTCATCAAACAATATTATATAATACAAGAAAAAAAATCCACTTTTTCATTTTGATAAGATATACAACATTTAGCCTTTAGCTGAGGATCCCTAAGCTGAAAACTTCCTTATCACTTATGTGTTGGAAATGATTGTAGATTCAAGAACTATCTTTGAGCACTTTGAGTCTTTAGATGGTTGCTATTTATGTTGCTGTTAAAATAATATTTTATTAAACCAGATACTGTAAGTCAGTTGAGAAGAAAGATTCATTGACACTGATGACCTGGCCAAGAGGCTTTTACACCACTGTTGTACAGAAGACAAAACCTTGAACAAAAGAAAATAATTATACCCAAAAGGTGAATAATATAACAGGATGCGACAATGATAACAAAGGCAAGAATCAGTCAGAAAATATTTAATCATACAACTTAAAACACCTTCAGTTATGAAGGTGGGTAGCTTCTGCTCACTCTGTAGATCTGTGAATTAATTTAATTTAAGCATTCTTCTAGCATGCAGTAAGGGCCAGTCAAAGAATAAAGGTAAAAAAGACCTGGAATAGGAGGGCATCATTGTTAAATCTTATAGGGAAATGGTATAAGAGATCATACTTTCACAAAAACATAGCAAACAACATCAATATAACCAATAAGGGGTGTACTGTATGGAATTGTGAACTTTTTCTTACCTAGAGGAGAATATAAGACAAGGTTTGTTGTGGTAAAGGTAACCCAGTTAAGACTTCTGTTCAACTTTATAAATATGAGTCTTGAAAGTGCTATCGAACAACATTCCTAGATATTTATATGCCATGACTTGTTCAAACTCTTTTTTATTAAGCAAAATTTGTGACAATTATGAGAGAAATTCTAATTAGAATTACTGAGTTGCAGAAACAATGTGGGAGTGGGAGGAGCCGCGGCGAGCACTGGTAAAAGTCGATGCCCCGAATGAGGCAAGGAGGCACTGGTTTGAGGTTAGAGAAAACTGGAAATAACACAAAAAAAGGGGAAAAACAAAACAAAAGCAAAAAGAAAAATGAGCCGCTGTGCACCACGGCGTTCAGGCTGGACTTACCTTATCTAGCGGAGTCCAGCCTGGGAAAAAGAACCGCTTAGCACACTGGCAACCAGACTGGACTTGCCCTATTGAGCGAGGCCCTGTCTGGAAGAGCAGGAAGTGCAAGGCCAAAATAAAATAAATATTTAACCTGTGAAAAGGGTCAGCCTGCCCCGGTGAAGATGAATGGTTGAACGGGCAAAAAGAAAAGAAAATAAAATGAAGGAAAAATGACAGTCTTACGCTTGGTCACAATCCCCTCCTGGACTGTCGCTGGAGTGGTCCTCCCCTTCCGGGGTCTGCTTGTCCTTCTGGGGAGGTGCTCAGTGTGTCTTAAAGAGCCCCCACAGCTGCGGCTTGTCATTAATTAGCCAGGATAGCTAATGCAAAGGAAACGTGTCACTCTTAATCCAGGGATCCATCTCCGCACTGAACATGCCCCTGATTAATTTTATTGAAACTAAGCAGCACTTCTGCCATTACTGATGGTAATGTGGATCTAATTGAGTATAATATTGTGAAATTGGTGTTGAGGTGATAGGGAGAGTTTGAAAGAGGTGAAAATGAGAATCTATTGCTTGAGTAATATTGTTAATACAGAAAGAAAAAAGAGTAGGGTTCAGGATAGAACCTTATGGGACTCTGCAATTGGTAGAGGTTGTGAAAAAATGTGCCAAATTTCACATACTGTATAGTATATGGTTCAATACTTCTCGTCTTTTTAAAAATATTGAGCAAGTAAAAGGCTAAGATAAATCTATATGCACAAGTGTGCTTTCTGTTGATAGCCTTTGTAACATCATTGAAGTCTTTCAAGACTGCTATAACACATCCCAGACAAATGTGAAAACATAGAGTTGTTGTCTAAAACATATGTTAACTACTTTGTACAAAACAAAATCCATGATTTTAGAAAGGCAAAGCAAAAATGATATAGATCTATATCAGTTAGGGTGTGTCGTATTGTCCACTTTTAAAAGAGACTGAACAAAAGCATTGCTGGGAGTTCAGCTGTTTTAAAAGAGAGATTAAATAAGTGGGTCAGAGGAGATGGTTTTAGATGAGCAGCAGGTTTTATAGAAATGGATCTATACCATCAGGTTTTATAAAAAAATGGATCAATACCCTTTGTGACCAGTGACCCGTTATAGTCAATTTTACAAAGCTCAGCTAGAACATCCGTTTCAGTAATAGGCTGTATCATCAAACTGAAAGGACTGCAGAGTTTGATTGCATCTAACCCAGCAGAAACGGGAACATTATTAAGTATAAGCCCATCAAACACACAAGAAACACTGAAGAAACTTTCATTATATAATATTTTTCATATCTCACAAGGATATTTTGAATAACTAAAACTGGAACTGGACAGGAATAATTTATTCTCCATAAATTTAGCTGACTTCCAAAAATTCCTAAGATTGTTTTAGAAGGTAAAGAATTGATGGCTGAGATAACTCATTTTAGAATTAATGGTTGTGTGCAGTAATTTCTCATTTGTTTGAAGGAAAAACAATTAGTGGGATTCTTTGATACCATAACAATTTTCCAAGCTAGATTCTTTTGCTTAAAGTTAACCCTCAGGATACCAGGGTATTGCACTTTTTGACTGCAAACCTCATAATTGGTGCATGCGTGTTGAAATTTGCTAAAAAAACACTAATAATGATCCAAGCAAATTCAGTGGATAGGAGGAGAGAAATTCTGCAGATCAAGCAGACATGTTTGCTCATTAAAATTACTAAAACTTCTTTTAGATAAAGTCAGAGGGGGAGTGGGAAATTCAAGCTGATTCTAACACATGCTACTGGTACTTGAGTGTTATGTCAAGCAAGGAAGACTTATTTGGTGACAAAGTTAATTCTTGTAGGTTTAGCTGTACTGTGAAAAAAGGTTAAAGAATCAGACAAGCTTCTAACAATGTCAGTAGGTTATAACATATCTAAAATTAAATCTCCTAGTTTAATAAATGAACAGCTCAAATGATGAGCTACTGTATATCTTTATAAAATAAAGTTAAGGTAGCTGCAGAAACAGAGGGTGGCCTGCTTTCTTTGAATGTGAGGACACTCACCATGCCTTCCAGATTCATTCATACCCCAATGAAATTGGAAGAAAAAGCTTTTTACAGCAATTTACTGTAAATGTATTAACTTAAATTAATTTATTATTAATGAAAATAATCTACTGTAATTATAATAGCATTGTGCAGGGCAAAGTCATAAATAATTAAATTCCACAAAACAAGAAGGTCACATTTATTCACACCTCTGCGTATTGTTTTAAATAAAATTAACAATAAAACCTGTTCTGTGCATTGGAAGCCAATAGAATTTTATAGAGGCTTCTGAAGGTTTTCCATTTTCTTGTGGCATAAAAGGAGGTGACACACAGGATTTATTCAGTAGAAGAAATAGTCACCAACCTCCACAAGCTGGAAGATGGCTATTAGAAAAGCTGTATCTTCTACTTTCTGCTGTAGTTTCCATTAATAAGACAATTATGGCTACTGGTATATTGGCAACTCCCACTAGGAACAGAACACTTGCATTATGCCCCCACAGGCTGTGTCTCTGTAACAATTGGTTTGAGACGCAACCATAAATCCAAAGGCTACAGTTGGAGGTCTCCAAGACACACTGGCATCTTCAGGATACAAAGTGTCAAAAACTGCCATTGGAAGTAGCCTGCATGGATGTTGCAAGAAAGAAGCTTTCCTGTGAGAACAACAAGACTCAATCTTGACAAACATGCAGAAATATGAATGACAGTTGAAACAATTACAAACAAAATGAAAATTGAAACACTCCTGAGAAACAGATTAGAAAACCAACACAGACAATCCAATAGACTTAATGGAAATAAATGGCAGAAAATGTTAGGTATGTGTAGTCAACCATATCTTTAGTGAGCAGGTGAAATGCAGAAGCTATTTGTCCAGTCACAAAAAGGACATGGAGGAAGAAAAAAATACTTAATATCGATAAAAGAATACTACAATTACGAGACAGGAATGTTGTCAAAAGCTGTGACTAGGCCTAGTCACAGTCCCAGACCAATACTGGGTAGTCAAACCAGGAAAAATAAATGAGAAACAATTATTTTGAACAAGTTTGAAAATGTCTTCAATATAAAAGAGTTGTTTTAAGAGAGGACAACATACAGAAGCAAATATTAATACCCTGTTCCCAGATGACAAATCCAAAAAGTGGATAGTTAGTGAAAAGCAAACCTAAAAGCAAAATAACGTAACCAAAGCCCTAAAAAAACACTTTTAGACAAAAACAGGCTAATTAATACTGTTACAAACACACAGTGAGATTATTCCATTGTATTTTTGTCTGAATAAAAACAGTTATAAATATAGCTTCTTTGCTAATATACTGGATTTTTTCTACTATAGTTTCTATTTCAAGTAATAAAAGGGTAAAAAAGTACTTGAAAGTATTTTGTATTTAAGATTATAATTTTGACACAAGGAAACCATTTTTTACATTTCTCTGAGTTATAAATTAGAAAACGACAACCCAAGCTAATGTTTTAAGATGATTTTTGAGCAGAGAAAGCTTTAAGATATTTGTAACATGGGCCATAAAGAACATCGGTCCTTGCCCTTTAGTTGAGGGATTGAATAATGTATGAAACAATAATGAGCTCTATCTCTGTTTTTTCCCTAATTAGTGAAACATGGTATTCTGTGTCTTTTTCACAACAAGGACCTGTAAGAGCAGAACTGCATACTGAAGTTTGCTCTCTGCCTAATAGTACAGAAGATGAGATCTGAACAGCTTCAGTTTAAGAAAATGTCCCTCAGTTCTCCCCAGGAGATAAAGATGAGAAGCAGATACCTAATTGTATACAGGTTATGTGATGCTCATTCATTTTTACATTTAAGTGGAAACCTCAGACCAAGATTTACCTGAGTATGATTTGAGTTCTCACTCTAATAGTCATTGGAGAAAAGTCAGTTTTGCTAATACAAGAAATACCTCTACAATTACAGTGTATTACCACTTGTTTCTCAATAACTTTAAACAGATTATATTTTTCTACTTACAGAAACTGTTAGAGAAAAACTGTCCTGGTTATCACGTATGTATATGCTGTATTTGTCAGGAGTATTTATATTCTGAATCTCAAAATAGTTATTATTATTTTTTGTCCTTAATTGTACCACCAAATAGGTGTCCTGTATGGAGTATACATATTAATTAAAACTCTTTAGTAGTATGTAAACACTGGACAAAAAAAAGTCAATAAAGCAATTAATCGTTAAATTGTTTTCCCATATTGTTAACACTGTATTACAAATTACGAATTAAGAGGGCTGATTAAAATAAAACCTTGTTTACAAAGGTTGTAAACAAAGACTTGTTTAGATGTTAGTTATTATTTCCTTAATCATCATAATTACCAACCAAATTCAACATGTGAGATGAATATCATTGAACTAACCTTAGATAAGGAACAGGTAATAGGTTTATTCCATGCTGAAAAGATAAGAAAGAAAACACGATGTTTCGGCTGTGGAGCCTTCTTTGGGTGTGACCTTAGATAAGATCACTAACTAGTTTTTATCTGTTTACTGTATCTAGGGTCATTGCATATACATCATTTCTTAGTATTTCTGCTCTTATGGTAGAATTTGTATGGCAATGTATATTTTACAGGTGCATCTTTGTCAGTATGGCAGATATTTTTCTTACTTATGTTGAAGTATTTCTTTTGGGGAAATAAATGTATCAGCTGATGAAGAGGAGAAATCTTATAGACAAACTGATAGATTACAGTGCAGCTAATCCTATTTCCTGCATGCTCATCGTGGTCTGTGTTTGCTCTTTGTGATGCTGCTTACTTGCTGGCCTGACGGGAAAAGATGGTAATCTCCTTTTATGTGCACAATGCGTGGCTGCACCTCTAAGCAGTTCAAGTCAGCAGCAATTCCCCTCTTCCTTCTCACTTTTGCTGTGCTGGCCCTCAACAGCCACCTTTTGTACTGCTTCTCCAAACTGAGAGATTTCAATCAGATACTATCTGTTAACAGTCAGGTCTTGGACTGTCTTTGTGAAAAACTGAAAGTTTCCAGACAGTACTGTGGCTTTTTATCAGCTGGTATGGAGAAATGAGTAATTTTCATGTGTGTTAAGCAACAATGCATTTCAGAAAAGAAATGTAATTTATATTAAATTCTTTTCAAAAGTCAATGTTTTTCTAAATGGAGTTGAAATGCTGAGCAGTATAAAAGTAGTTATCAACTTAGATAAAGGTTTATTTAAGATTTAAAGAATTTCTTTTCAGAATCCTATAAAATCTATATAGATTTATAATGATAATGATTGTGTTTATCAATCTTCCTTTGCCTTTAAAGTTCAGGAGGAGTAATGGTCTTCGTTTATGCCCTTAATTTACTTGTATCGTGTTCACATTGTGGCTCAGTGGTTATCCCTGCTGTTTTGCAGTGCTGGGGTCCTAGGTTCAATTCTGGACCTGGTGTGCTATCTGCATGGAGTTTGTATGTTTGTGTGGGTTTCCACCGGGTGCTCCAGTTTTCTCCCACAGACCAAAAACGTATGGGTAGGTTAATTGACTTCTGGGACTGGCCCTGTTATTAGTGTGCGCATGTCTGTTTGTGTCCTATGATCAACTGGCATCATGTCCAGGTTGTACCCCACCTGGTGCCTGTTGCTTCCCGGGAAAGGCTCTGGCTCCCTCGTGACCCTGAATTGGATGAAGCAGTTAGAAAATGGATAGATGGATGTGGCCAGCAGCCATATCACCCTGCAACTCACAACTGGCAGCCCACTGAAGCTAAGCAGGTGTGAGCCTGGATGGGAGACCTCCTGGGAAAAACTAAGGTTGCTGCTGGAAGAGGTATTAGTGGGGCCAGCAGGGGGCGTTCACCCTGTGGTCCATGTGGGTCCTAATGCCCCAGTATAGTGACGGGGACACTATACTGTAAACAGGCGCCGTCCTTCGGATGAGACGTAAAACCGAGGTCCTGACTCTCTGTGGTCATTAAAAATCCCAGGGCGTTCCTCGTAAAGAGTAGGGGTGTAACCCCGGCGTCTACAGTATATAAATGTAAGCAATGATTATTATTATTATTATTATTAATTGCTTGCCATACCTCATTCCTTTTTTCAAAGTGGCTGTCCACCTGGCTAAAATGTGTTCTTTTAGTGACAGCTCACTGTGTTGCGCAGTGTGTTTGCTAGTCCTCACTTAAACATGGAGCTTTCACTTTACATGAAACAACAAACCCTTAATTGTCACGATCGCTACTCCTCCTCTTAAGGAGCTAAACAGCCCTTCCTTGTTTAGCCCCATTACCTGCACCTGCTTCTTATTTCTGTTCTCCCTTAAAAGCCAGACGCTGACATCATCCGGGGTTCCTCATTGAATTCCGCTTCGTGAGAATCCGGGGTCCTGCTGCGTCTGGCTCCGTTATATTTTTAACCTTCAGTTCCTGATTTCCCGCCCCGCCGGTCCCGACCCGGTTCATGGTTTTATTCCCTGGATGGATCCCCTGGCCTTGGACTCTACCTTTAGTCTTGGATTACCCGTTTGGATTTTCTCATGGATTGTTCGCCCCGGATTCACTCTCCCTGGACACCTGCACCCCCTGGACACGCCCCCTGTCTCCATACCCTCTCTTGCATGACTTTTTCCTAGCGTTTCCTCACTCCCTTCCGGATCGTGTCATCTGCATAGGGCCCGGAAAGAACTGTTCGTGACATTAATTTTTCTGCTGAATTAAAAAAATGGGTTTTCTCTTTTAAGTGTGATGACGAAGAAAACAAAAGTTGTTTTGAAACAGTTGGAAAAGATCAGGTTCACACATAGAAAATCGTGTACAGTGTAATTGTGTGGCTCAGAGTTGGATTGAGATAATTGGATAATATTATATTGAGACAGGTCAATACCTGGTGATAAAATACCACATGGAACAAAAATACACAGTAATCTGTTTTCTAGGGGCAAAACAGGGCAAATTTGTCCACAGGAGAGTGCAAGAAATAACACACTTAACTAACTGAACAAATCTTATTTCAGGGTTCACAACACACCATTCACTTCAGAAATCTTGTAATTACATTGCAATGACATGTTGGTTTAATTATTTGAGTTGTGTTGCTTAAATTACTAAGCAAGAACTGTTGTGAACCCACAGAGCTTCTGCTTCCTTTTTGTTTTGTTAAACTACCTGCATGAAATGTAACGGTGCTATTTTTCCTTTATTTTGATTGGATCAAACCTATTTAGAAACTGCACAACAGTAATTCCTGTATTAGCCTAGGAAACACAGAAATGTTTGCACAAAAATCAGGAAGAACGTGTAAATATTATTTTGGGGGAAACACTGTAGCACATTTTGTACAGTATATTTTGTACATCATATGAACTTGTTAATTTTTGATCCAGCATTCTGATTTAATACAGAAATAAAAAGGAGTGCAAAGACAAGGAAAATAAAAATAATTGAAATAGTTTGAAAAATAGAACCAATCATATTCAGATTTCTCCATCCACATGTACTGTAGCAATTCCATTATATCTTGTTGAGGAGACAGTTTTGAAATAATTGTTTACAAAGCTGGCCCTCAGAATAACTGCTGATTATCATTCAATCTTTGGTTAGTGGTGATCTACAATAAGCATTCAATCACCACACTTAAAAATCAACTGTACCAACTGTAATTACATTATCAAAAAAAAACTCTTCCAACAATCTCTCAAGGCGGAAGTAATACACATTGAAGTGTGCTAATGTAGTATCATCCCCCCAAAAAACTAACAAAAACAAATCAAGTAATTATAGACAATAAATCAGACTTTTATTAAATGCAAGTTTATGGAAACAATAATTCAAAGTAAACTAAATTGTCATTCTAACATGGATTTAGAAAAGCATTTTAGCTTGTTAAGATCTTGCTTAGTTAATTTTATGATAAAAATAATTTGCATACTGCAAGGTGTAAAAATGGAAGGAAATGCATGTCTTTGGTTAATAATCAATTGATGAACATGAAACAGAATGTACATGCAAGTGATGCATGATCAGATTAGGGTGATTTAATTAGTGGTGTGCCACAGGGCTCTGTGTAAGGATTACATCTCTTCTTTATTTACAGTGCCCTCCAAACGTATTGGGGACAAAAACCTTAAACTGGCATTTCTACGTTGTTAGGCGAGAAATTGAAGTCAGAGTTCAGATTTCTTTGTATTTTTAGGATGTGTTTTGCAAACACATTTTATAATTTTTCAACCAAAGCATACTGTACAGTATGTCGTGTTTAGTCCCCAAGCAAAAATGTACAGTAGGTGACCATTAGTATTGGGACACTTAAAGCAAATTAAAGTGGAAAAGTTAGCATTTTGGTTGCAAATCCCTTGCTTGCAACAACTGCATCAAGCCTCTGCCCCATTAACACCACAAGACACTTTGTTTCTTCACTTGAGCTTTGCCAGGCTTTAACTGGAGCCTCTTTAAGTTGCTGCTTGGTGGTCGAGCTTTCTGCCTTCAGTCTCCTTTTGAACAAATGAAATGCATCAATTGGATTCAGATGTAGTGACTGACTTAGTTTAAAATGTTCCACTTTTTCTGTGTGGTGAACTCCTGTGTTAAGTGTACAGTATATTTCGGGTCATTGTCCTGCTTCATAATGAATTGCCACCCAAATGTCTGGTGCCATTTTTTCTTACATTTGCAGAACATATTTATTTGTGTATTATTACTCCTTATTACTCTGAATTTATCCTACTGCTAACATCCTCAGTTAAGTCATCAATAAAAACCATTGAGCCTGTTCATGAATCAGCCATACATGCTCAAGACATGATACTCATGCTTTACTGAAGAAGTTGTAAGCTTATGGTCATTGTCTGTTCCTGTTTGTCTCTGCACTTTAGCCTTCCCATCACTTTGACAGATGTTTATTTTGGTCTCATCTGTCCCTAAACCTCGTTCCAGAACCCCTGTGGCTCATCTCAGTAGTTTTTTGCAAGTTCCAGTCGAGCCCTTCTGTTCTTGCTGCTAATTAGGGGCTTACATCTTCCAGTGCAGCTTCTGAATTTTTCTTGGTGGAGTCTTCTGCAGATTGTGGTACTCAAGATTTGCAGCCCCACACACTTTTTTATTTTACCAAGAGTAATTTTGGGGGTTTTCTTTACACTTAGAAATATTTTTCTGTCATCCACTGCATTTGTATTTTTTTGGACGCCCCGTTATTGACTCCACCGGTTGTTTTCTTTTTCATATGAACATTCCAGGATGTTGATTTTGCTATGCCAAGAGCCTCATCATTTTCTCTGATGGTCATTTTCTTTCTTTTCATTTTCAAAATGGTGTTTTATTCTGTCATAGTGAGTTCTCTGGTCTTCATGTTGTTTTTTTCTGACTAATTCAAATGAATTACTTCAGAAGCAGTTTCAAAAGATCTCAACCATGCCTAGATCTTTAAAACTCTTTTGTGTGTGTGAAATGTATGCAACACAAAACACCTGGACAATTTGAAACACCTGTAAACTTGATTGTCCCAGTACTTGGGATGGTGTGTTGGCTAAGGATCTGTGCCTGTGGTTGGAAGGTTGCTGGTTCGTATCCTGTGGCTGGCAGAGGAATCCTACTCTGTTTGGCCCCTGAGCAAGGCCCTTAAACCCAGCTTCTCCAGGGGCGCTGTATAAATGTCTGACCCTATGTTCTGACCCCAACTTGCTCTCCCTGTCTGTGTGTTTCATGAGAGCAAGTTGGGGTATGTGAAAAGACAAATTCCTAATACAAGAAATTGTGTAGGGCCAATAAAGTGATCTTATCTTACTTATGATCATCTAAAATGTGGGGGTTTGAACAAAAAAGTGCTGTTGTTATACAGTAGAATGGTAAAACACTTTTGCATATTCTCTGCTTTTGTTTCATATTCATCTTGTGATTTGAAATCCACATTTCCTGAGCATACCAGCTATATTGGGCTAATTTGCACTCTTGTCTACTTTTGAAGGGCACTGTATATCAATGATCTAGATTCTAGAAAAGAGAGGGAATTAGTTAAAATAGCAGATGATACCAATAAGAGGGAACACTGTAGTAGTAGAATGAGAAATTCAAGAAGACTTAAACAAAATAATATTTTCAATGAAGGTAGAAAGAATGTTTCATATTCAGTGAAAGTAGAAAAAATATATAGATTATAAATATAGAATCCAAATAACTAAGCAAACACGAAGAAGATGCTTATGAAAAAACTTTATGTTGACACATCATTTTCATCTTCTAGACACTTTATTGAAGCAATAAAAAAGAATATTAGGGTATGTAGTTTAAGTGTAGAATTTAAATCAAGGTTATGTTAAAGTTGTATAATGTCCTCATAAGACCTCGCTTTGGTGACCATATTATAAAAAAGATACTGCTGCTCTGAAATCAGTCCAGGCAACTGGGATCAGATACATTTCTGGGCTCACAGCAATATCTTACACAGACAGGTAAAAAGAACTGAACAATTTTATTCATGAATAGAGAACACTACAAAGGGACCTGGATCAAGTATTCAAAATCCTTAAAAGTGAATTTTATAACAGAGAAGAAGAGGAACCTTTTACACAAAGGGTAGTAGGAGCTACTTCACAATGTTGTTAATGCTGATACCCTGGCTTTGTAATATTTAATATGTTTTTATGTAATGTGATAATTGACTGTGTTGTCTTAGAAGAACTTCAAATCATATTTTAAACTTTAAACCCTCTAAATAAATGAGTGGTAAATCCAAGAAATTGTGCCACAAAAATTTGCAATCGAGTATCTTTCTGTAAATCTGTATTTATTAGGAGAAACTGCTGGTTTGCTGTCTATGATTTTTGTTCCAATTCTCCATAATGAAAATAAAATATCTCAGTCTATGTTCATGGGTGCATTACCATTTGCTACCAAATTAACAGAGGTGTTCAGAAAAATGTTAATATTTTAATGCTATGGACCCCACAAGTATTTGTTCATAACGGGATGCTTGTATTTGGATCATGTTCAAAATAAATGTGAGCTACAATCCAAACTACCTATACTAGTCTACCAAATGACCAAACTAGTCTATACTATTCAGTGATAACTGCATATAGTTTATCTCATACTGTATATGTATATGGTACTTAACCTTAAAAACAGAACTGTTTTTTTACTGCTGTCAGCATTTCCATCTGAATCAAATCTATTGCTTAGGAAAGTTTAAACATATGAAAGGCAGATGGAATGTGTTTATGTCCCTTGTATGAGTTTAAATGAGAAATAATACAATTTATTGATCCACAGAGAAGAATAAGCCTGTCTTAAAGACTCAAAATTAACACAAATATATATATGGATTGGTATCTTATTCAGTGTATACCACATTGAAACCTCATTTCACCATATTATCAAATATTTTTCTTTTGTGAAAGAATAGTCTCCTTTATGTTATCAAAGCTGGAAGCCAATAAAGTTAATAACTTCAAAGCTTTATATTTTTGTAAATGTTGGTGGTATTTTAACTTTAAAGAGATAATATTTCAATTTCAAATGCAAAGAAAAGGTGAAGCTTGTGTTATTTGCAGTTTGACACACACTGACAAACAGGTCATATATACTAATTAAAGGGTAGTGCAGTGGCTTTATTTTTTCTATTTGTACAAATATAATAATACATTAGTATGTAATAGGGTTGCCAAATCTGTATGTGTGATAGGGGTGTCTCTCTTGTGTCAGATTGATGTCCTGGAAGTTGTTTGGTCACATGATTGCCCTACCAAATTCCTCCACGCCCTGACCAGGAGATTACTCTAGCTTCATAAGAATTCAGAACAGTCCTGAATGGTTGGTATCCTTTGTAATCTCTTTCAGATTAGGATATTTGAAGACCCTGTAAGAATTACGTTTCAGTACAAGAAAAAATAGGGTACGCAATCTGATGGTGAATGCATCTTTGCCTGTCAGTGGACTTCCAGCAATAATGAACGGGAATAAGTCATGATGTTAAATAGACAACATTCTTTTTCTACTGTAGAATAAAAGCTATGCTATGACAAACTGAGAAATAACGTATCCTTATAATAAACTAAAATATGTAATATACTGTATAATGAATACTGTATAAAAAACATATCTATAACTTATCTTTATTTCCATCCTGAAATATGCTTCCCTCTTCCTGTACATCCATCCATTTTGTAATCCTCTTATCCAGTACAGGTTCATGGTGGGGGTGGAGGCTGCAGCCTGATACAAGGCAAGGTACACCCTGGCCAGGATGCCAGTCAGGTGCAGAGGACATACAAACAGAAACACATTCTCTCAGGACAGTTTTTTACAGAAGCGAATTAGCGTAACAGCATGTCTTTGGACTGTGTGAGGAAATCCGAACACCAGTAAGAAACCCACACAAAAACAGAGAGAACATGCAAAGTCCACACAGAGACCACCCCAGAAATTGATTACAGGGCCCCAGTGCAGCAGGGCAGCAATGTTAATCACAGCACCCAGGGCCGCTGGCTCTGTACATATGAGCTACCATTTCAGATTTTGTCATTTACAATACTTAATTACAATACATTTGTTTGATAACCAAATACATTAAAGACGTAAAATAACACAGCCGTCAGTTAGCTGGAATATAAACAGATTTATAAAGTCTTCAGCACAGCTTATAAGTTTACACAGAAATGGAAAGAAGCTATACTCCTTACCTCAGGCTTACCTGGGGGTGTAGAGATTTCTAGGCAATATCACAATTGGAGTACCATTTTCATTTGAATTCTCTGGACACCTGCACAATTAAGAAAAAGAAATAAAAAAGAAAACAAAGTTATTATTAAAAGTGGCAAGTGTACTGTTAATAGCCCCTAAACCTGTATGGAAAGTATTTTATTCTATTCTTGTTGTAAATACGTCATAATAATGCATCAGAAAGATAGACTCTTGAGGACAATGGACAGAGCCTTTAAGCTTTTGGCCTAAGGCAAAACTTCACTACTTTAAATATATAACTGTGAATTTATTTAAGATTCCTGACATAGAAAAATGGTATGCTTTTTCTAATGTTAAAAAAGTATACACAGGAAAGGTTTGACCTACTTAGACAAGATTTGCTCACCTGTACATCACATTCACAAAGCATTTCTCATACTAATTATTATAATTATTACTTATCACTTTTTTAGAAATATGGGATTATAGCTCTGTTGACATGCCAACCATTCTTGTCTGGAAACTGTTGTGTATTTCTGACCACTTTCCTTTACATAGGAGTTCACTGAATCTATTTTATTAGGTCACCATAGCTACTGTTGGCTTTCAAGGACTGCAAAGAAAACTTAGTGCTTTCATTACTGGTGTGATACCACATTTTTTTAAGTGCACAAAACAAACTAAAAACAGGGATTACAGAAGCAGTTGGTTAATGCAACAGTTCTCTTTTAAGTTTCTTCTCGGTGTTTTTGCTTCTCGTTTTTTTCTTTTTAATTGGCATTGCAGTCTTTGATAAACCAAACTGAGAACAATGTACTGTATCAGCAAGATTTCACATGGTGTCCACCTGTCTTTGAGGGTTTTAGGGCTTTCTAAACACTTTCAATTGACCATTAAAAAATGCATTTCTTTTTCTTGAGTATTACATTGATAGTGGCACTATAGCACACTTTGGTTCATCTTTAAAGCCTAAAATATTATAGCCATGCTACTTTTTGAAGTTTTAAATCTGTAATGTGTTCACCAAGAAACATGATACTTCTAACTGTCTCCACAGGGACATATAATAATAATAATAATTGCTTACACGTATATAGCGCTTTTCTGGACACTCCACTCAAAGAGCTTTACAGGTAATGGGGACTCCCCTCCACCACCACCAATGTGTAGCATCCACCTGGTTGATGCGACGGCAGCCATAGTGCGCCAGAACGCCCACCACACATCAGTTGTCAGTGGGGAGGAGAGCACAGTAATGTAGCCAGTTCATAGATGGGGATTATTAGGAGGCCATGATTGGTAAGGGCCAATGGGAAATTTGGCCAGGACGCCGAGGTTACACCCCTACTCTTTTCGAGAAACGCCCTGGGATTTTTAATGACCACAGAGAGTCAGGACCTCGGTTTAAGTCTCGTCCGAAGAACAGCGCCTGTTTACAGCATAGTGTCCCAGTCACTATACTGGGGCATTAGGACCCACACAGACCACAGGGTGAGCGCCCCCTGCTGGCCCCACTAACACCTCTTCCAGCAGCAACCTCGGTTTTTCCCAGGAGGTCTCCCATCCAGGTACTGGCCAACCTCCCACCTGCTTAGCTTCAGTGGGTAAGTACTGAACTTCGATGCTGAAGTAGATGCAGAACTGTGCAGCCTACTTCATATTAACAGATAAGTGGCTAGAATGTGGGTTGGAGGAATCTGCCAATTCCATTCTCACCCATGTGTGATTGCAAGGTTTGTAGATACAAACTGAGATGGTAAAAACAAATATGGTAGGTATCATAAAAAATAATTAGTGACCTATTTTTTAAAAAGAAGATAAAAACAAATGTCTGAGGAAGCTGAAGTGATAGATGGGTCTTGTTCAAACCTGCTCTGCAACATTATATACATAGAAGTATATATTACTAGTATACTAGTATACTATATTACTGTATTACTTATACTTTGATGAAATTTGCTAAAAATTATTACAAAGCCACTTTTTAAAACATCAGCATCAGTAAAAACAATTAATTGAAATCTATCATGCTTTAAAATAATGGCGTCAAATCTTTATAAATGTTCAAAAAAATGCTACTTGAAGACTTCAAGCACTTACACTAATGTGTAATTCTAATGTGACCACATGTGTAAGGATTAAACTAAACTTTCATGTTGAAAATCAAATGTTACATACATTGTCATCAGCTTAAAAATCAGAGGCTGTGCATAAGATATTTAAGTGTCAGGTCAGTAGAATTCAGTTGGAGTGCATTTTTTACTTGTGCCATGTTATTCCTATTAATTTCCTTGTAATATTTGCTTATTATAGTGGACACAACACTCAATGCAATTAAGTATGTAGGGTGCTAAATCCAAGACTCAGCTTTAGACTTTGCTCATGAAATGTTACAGAGCTGTATAGTACATTTATGCAGACTTCTCTTCTCGTTGGTGAAGTAATGTTGACAGATACACTGGAAGAGTGTAGCTATGAAAATGAAATGCTATGTCTTCCTGCTTTTTTAGAATATGTTATCTATAATTAAAGAGAATATTTCATTTGAATATTTCAGTAAACAGTTCCAGTATATTTGTTATGGTTTATCATATTATATAATAAAATATTTACATACATATACAGACTTCAATATTTTTAAATTAAATTCAAACTGTGGGAAATCTCTCTCCATAATCATAGATGTCAAGTATGCAAACCTCAGCTTTATTTATGATTATATATTGTCCCAGCACACATAGTGCTATGGGCAAATATTCATATGTTTCTCATTTGTACTCATCTGTTACCTGTCTAGTTTGACAGGTGTGCTGTATATATGTATAGTTTTGTTCATATTTGTATACAGGAGACATTTTGTAGTTTTGTGGACATGCACGTGACAATGTTGTGTTAAGTGTCAAGTTGTGTTAAGTGATTTTTTTTCTATATTGACTGCAAAATTTATTAGGATACCACTTACAGTGTAATCAAGCATGTCATACAGAACACAAGGCAGAGTGGCCTGTCAGTTTAGACATATTCTGCCTCTGACGTCAGTTATGATTTATGAGCCTGTCTTAACATTTTTCTTAACACTTCCTAGTGGATGCCATTTTGTGTTTCTGTTGGTACGTTAGATAGAGTCAAATGTTTTTCTGTTTAATCCTCAAGCAAGTTTACAGCTGATAACCAGGGATCAAGACATATGAGACCTTGATGATCCACCTTGATTTCTCAACAGAATCAGTGAACATAGAGCACAACCCACTTACAAGGCTGTTTGTCATGTTATGTCATTTGCCAAACCGCTTTATACTATACGGTGTCGCTGGAAGCCAGAGCCTACCTGGCAAGCAATGAGGGCAAGGCAGGGTACAGAGCAAATGCAAGCCAATCATACATGGGGAAAATTTGGAGGTCAGGGTAAAGGCAGAGGGGGGCAATTTGGCCCGAACACTGGGATAACCCCCTACTCTTATCGAGAAATGCCCGGGGATCTTTAATGACCACTGAGAGTCAGGACCTCAGTTTAACGTCTCATCCGAAAGACGGCGTCCACTACAGTATGGTGTCCTTGCCACTATACTTGGGCATTAGTGGGCGCCCCTCAATGTCCCACTAAAAGCACTTCTAGCAGCAACCATAGCTTCCCAGGAGGTCTCCTATCCAAGTACTGACCAGGCTGAACCCTGCTTAGCTTCAGTGGGTAGCCAGTTGAGAGCTGCAGGGTGATATAGCTGCTGGCTACAAGGCTGTTTGTGTCTTCTAAATGCTTCTGAATCGCAGGTGACACTGTTATCATGAAATAACACGGGGAACTTGCTGGATTGACAGAAACTGTCCAGTAGACTCAGGTCTGAGAATAAGGGCAGTATAATGTAATTAGATTGATTTAATTTTTTCAATCTGTAAAACAAAGCTATGCCCTTCATTATTGTTTATATTTATACTATTATAAAATAATTTATATTTATTATTCTATTCTATTTATTTGAGAACTTGATTTATTGTGAGAATATGGAAAAAGCTACCTGTTGGTGTGGTTGAAGGTGATAACTTGGCTTCTTTAAAGAAATGACTGGCTGAGATCCTTCGGTCGATTACCTATTCGTTACAAAACAGGCTTGATGGGCAGAATGGCTTCCTGTCATTTGTAGCCTTTTTGTTTCTGTATATTGTAACAGAAACCATAATATATAATACCTTTTTTAGTCAACAAGGCTTTAGGTTTTGACAGACAGGTGAAATGACCTTTGTACTTTGCAAATTAGGCAGCATGCATCATGCATACAGAAAACAGAAATATGGTTTATTGAAAAGCATGTTTTTCCTTATATATTCTGAACATTTATGAGACTGCACAATATATTCTGCAATTAATATCAGTATTTATAAGCTGCAATGTATAATTACCACTCAGCCTACACAGCAAAGGACATACAACATAATGATCCTCCCTCTGTCTTTTGTCTCTTTGCTTTCACTGCAGCTCTTCTCTCCATTACCAGCAGGCCCTTGTCTCTGCAGGTTTAATGACTATCCACACCATTTCCCTTCACCTTCCTTTATTGCCTATTTGAAGGTATATGTAGTCTGTTCCAAACAAGAGGGGTACCCTGAATCGACAAAAAGGAAGACCACAAAAATAAATGAGATTTCCAAAATGTAGCATAAGAGGTTTTGGATGTTTACCTTTGTCCTGAAAGGCATTTAATATAAATGTACAAATCTGTTAAGGAAATATGAGATTTATTTTTCTTTGTTTATCCCCAAAATCCTAGCTGGCTATTGTGTTACACAATGTTAACTAAATGTTTAAACTACTTGTCTATTAATTAAATCATCTTTTGTATCATTAATTTTCTTATATATAAAATGTATCCGGTCATTAGCATTTTTAGCTCATAACTGATTATTATTAATACCTAGGACAAAGTTTGAAAAGTTTACTCTGCAGTTGAAGAGGAGTATAAACTTTAAATGTACAGTGCTTTGTAAAAGGTATTCATCCCTTCCAATGATGTCCCATTTTGTTGAATCATATATGCATTTTACAGTGAATATTTTTAATCAGAACATGAATCCTCAAACTGAACATTTTTATGGGTGTGTTACGACCCCAAGTGTCTATGGGTAAAGGGGTGTAACATTTAGGATAAATCTTTTGGAAGCAAGTGGGTTTTGGTGAGGGACTAGGAAGTGTGATAAGGGTAAGGAACTAGAGTGGTGCCAAAGAAAAGAAAATAACAAACAAAATGGAGCTGGCTAGGACATTGAGGGAAAGCTAACCTAACTACAAAAGAAAACCCAAAACACACGGTCTTCGGCGTCTTCAACACCCTAGCTAACCTGCACTGACTACCCAAAACCTATACGAGACAAATGGCACTTACCCGTACTAAACTAGTGTACTAATACAAAATCAACTTAGTGTGTAAAGTGTACCCAACAACCTAAACTAACCTTCAATACAAAAGTTCACACAAAAACACAAGTGAACCAGGAATACAAATAAAGGAAAACAAGAGTAATCAACAGGAGCAGGGTACAAAAGAACACGAAAGTTGAACATGTAACACTGGGGCAAGGTAATGGCAAAACAAGGATGAACACACAAACAAAAGAAAGTACAAAGAAACTAACAAAAAACCAACAAAACAACAAAGCCGAAGCTATACGAAAATATATACCCGAAGCCGAAGCCGAAGCCGAAGCCGAAGCCGAAGCCGAAGCCGAAGCCGAAGCCGAAGCCGAAGCCGAAGCCGAAGCCGAAGCCGAAGCCGAAGCCGAAGCCGAAGGAAAGGCCACTCCTTGCTGAAAACCTCCATGTTATATGCTGAATAAAATGTGTTCTGATTGGCTGAGAGCTAATTGATGATGACGTCATACTGAAAGCGTGGTGTAATGGTGGGCCAATGGGGAATGGAGAACAATCAAGGGTCAGCAGTGTGGACATAACAGGAAAAACACACACAGAACACACACTGGGACGTAACAGGGTGAAAGAAGCTTAAATTTAGCAACAACTACAAAGAATAACAAAAACTAAAATATTTTGATTGCATAAACAGACAAATAAGTTCTGGATCCCGAGATGAAGTTTAAACAGATGAGTTTTATTGCATGCAAGGAACAATAAAACTGAAGTATTGTTCAAAGTACTGGTACAAAACTTCCAGTTTATATAGCCCTTTTCTGCTGCTTCTGATGTAGCTCGTTACTATGGTAATGAGAAGAGGTCATGGTGTTCAGACAGTCCCCCAGGCTTTGACCACTCTTAATGGTCAGTTTTAGGTTTCCTTCATTGAACTTGAACTTGAACTTGAACTTTATTGCCATATGTAACCAGTACTGGTACAATGGAATTCTTACTTACAGAAAGTCTCTCGATTATAAAACAAGTGTAAAAAACAAAACAAAGTGCAAACAGTGCATCAAGACAATGTACAAACAAACAATAGACAATGTGCAAGTAAACATGCAGACAGTTTGAATGTAAACAATACAGACGTGTAAACAATGACTGGAGACGTACAATTAATAAATTACAATGAGGTAGATGGTGATGGTGTAGGTGTGGTCCGAGGGGGATGGCTAAATGTGTTCACCAGTCTCACTGCTTGTGGATAGAAGCTATTGAAGAATCTAGTGGTAAGTGTCCGTATGCTCTTATATCTCTTGCCTGAGGGCAGTGGGGTGAAGAGCTCATGCCCTGGGTGGTGACTGTCCTCTGTGATGGCCAGAATTCTACCACGGCAGCGGTCCTCATAGAGCTGTTTAATCTTGGTGAGACCGCAGCCGATGATCTTCTGGGCCATATTGACCATTCTCTGCAGTGCCTTTCTTTTTCGCGAAGAGGTGTTGCCATACCACACGGTGATCCCGTTGGTGAGGACGCTCTCGATAGTGCAGCGGTAGAAGTTCACCAACACATGTATTGGCATCCCCCATCGCTTGAGGCACCTCAAGAAATAAAGGCGCTGCTGAGCCTTCTTCATGATAGAGTCAGTGTTCACAGTCCAGGTTAGATCTTTAGAGATGTGAATTCCCAAAAACCTAAAGCTGGTGACTGTTTCCACTTCCGTTCCATCAATACTGAGTGGGCTGTGAGTGTGTGGCCTGTGTCTCCGAAAGTCCACTATTAGCTCTTTCGTTTTCTTTATGTTCAAGTCCAGGTTATTGCTATGACACCACCTAAGCAGCTGTACAACTTCATCCCTGTAAGTGGACTCGTCATCATCACTGATCAGTCCTATTATAGTGGTGTCATCGGCAAACTTGATGATGCGGTTATTGCTGTGTCTTGCTGTGCAGTCGTGAGTAAATAGGGAGTACAACCTTGGACTCAGACAGCAGCCTTGTGGGGTTCCAGTGCTCAGGGTGAGTGGTGTTGATGTTTTATTGCCTATCCGCACCACCTGTGGTCTCTCGATAAGAAAGTCCAGCAGCCAGTTGCAGACAGAGTTGCACAGACCTAATCCCCTGAGCTTTGTCACCAGTTGACAGGGTATGATGGAATTAAATGCTGAACTGTAGTCCACAAACAGCATTCTCACATATGAGTTCTTAGTGTCCAGGTGTTCCAAGGCTGTATGCAGAGCCAGGGAGACAGCATCATCCACTGATCTGTTGTTCTGGTAGGCGAACTGCAGGGGGTTTCTAGCTGGCATCTGGAATCCTTATCAGTTATCCCCCTTTCCTGCCATAACTTAAAGCCTGGAAGGTCTTGTGTCACAAGAAGTCCAGTCCTTGTGCAGAAAGGAATCAGTTAACCCCTTCTTCACATCTTATGCCTTTCTTCACCCCCTCAATACTTAATTGAAGCAAGTATTCATTGGCAGTATTTACAATAGTGAGTGTTTTGGGGTTGCACCTAAAGATAGTGCAATTTTTGCCTGTTTGTCTTTGTGAACTTGCTCTGTAGGGTTGGCTTGGAATTGATACACAGGAATTTTCAGATCTTTCCATAGATTTTTTACTTGATTCAAGTAAGGACTGTGACTGGGCCACTCAAAGATATTCACAGTTTTGACCTTCTTCTTTAGGTCATTGTCTTGTGAAAGGCAGACTTTTGACCACAGTTTTAGGACTTTAACAGAGTGAACCAGGTTTTCCTCTAAGATTTGCCAGCACTTTATTGGCACTATTTTCTTCCTTAATATTGACAAGTTTCCTAGCCCTTCCTGATGAGAAGCAGCCCCATAACATAATGCTGCCACCACCATGTTTAACAATAGGGATGGTTGAACACCAGATTTTTTGCCATATGTTTTCAGAATCATTTAAAAGCTTTCTTGCAAACTCTATGTAGGATTTGCAGGGCTTGATATTCATAAAGGACATATTAGTGGAGTGACTGGGAAATCGTTAATTTGCAGACACTTTTCCTATCTGAACCATAAAACTCTGTAATGTAACTCTTTCTACTGGCCTCACGGTGGCATCCCGAACCAGTTTTCTTCATGCCCAGGTGCTTAGTTTGGAGATAGAGATTGATCTTGGTAGGATTTGGATGATACAATTACACCTTCCACTTATTGGTGATCCACTTCACTCAGAATAGTCAGAGTCCTTGAATTTTTCATAATCTTCTTCTAATCTGTGCCTTTCAGCAACTTGAACTTTTAGATGTTTTCAAAGTTCCTTGGTCTTTAAACTAAGTCTTTACGTCAGATTCACTGGCTAAGGGATCATGTTAACCACTCAAATAATTGTGTTACTTGTTAAAAGTATTTTGTGCACCTGAACTTACTGTAATTAGATTTGCCATAGCAAAGGGGGGTGAATGTATATCAAATCAACATGTTTTCGTTTTTGACTTTTCTTTGTAGTTTAACTTCTGTAACCACTAAAAATCTTCAGTTTGGGCATTTACATTTTAATTTAAAAATATTAATTTTGAAACATTTGCATACAACATCTATAAAACAAAATGAGACATCATTAGAAGAGGACTGATGTTTTCAACACACTGTATTATTGCCTTATGCCCAGTGTATATTTCTGTAATAAGTTCTGACTGGGGCTACATGTTGAAACAACAAGAGTACTGTTAAGGCATTGCTACAACACATTTAGCAACAGTCAGTGTAACAGGGAAATTGCTGTGTAGTGGCTGAATGTTTTGACTGTTGGTTTATTTGTGAGGCTACTGAAAAAACAATGGACTAAAATATTGGCCCTATTTATAACAAACAGAGGTAATATTTTATTTTTTAGTTCACTTGTGTGTACTGTATATGTAAGATCTGTGACATTTTATTTTGAGCTTCTTCTTTTCTCTTTCAAAATAAACGAAGTAATACCAGCAAAATATACAATGAATGTAGCAGTAATTATGCAAATTCTTGACTTGCTCAAACACCAGTAGCTTAGCATTCTGAATACGAACCCCATTAGTTTTAACATGCTGGGAGGGGGGCAAGATTGACTTGAATGCAGGAAACTGAAAGTCTTTAAGAGATGAATATTCATATTCATTCATTTTTAATCATTTTCTGTATACAATTCAAACACTGATTAGAATATAAATCTTAAATTCATTTAAAAGCCCAAAGATGTTAATGTAATGGCATTAAATGTCAAGGGTCTTATCATGTCAACATTTGAGAGCATATTTATACAAAACAGAGCAAAAGGATAAATGTGAATTCTCCTCATAGTCTTCGTACTATCTTTTTTATTTTATCTTTTTATTGTTACATTATTATTTTTAGCAAGCATCTGTAGTGTTATTTGCACACCATCAATGTGATTCTTAATAATTTATAGTTTATTTTTGAAGAGCACCCGCCTATAAAAAAAAAAAATCCAAGTGCTGATGACGCTGAACCAAGGCATTTCATTTAGATCTAAAAATACAATCCCTGGCCTATAAACAATGAGAAGTAGACAGAATGGTTGAAAACCAGAAAAAGGGTTTGATACTCTGTACATACAGAATATAGTGATCTGCAGGAGTAACAAAGTAGTTATATAAAATAAAATAGAAACATAACTAGAAAATGAGTTGAAATGTCAACATTGTGATAATATAACAGTTCTTCAGGACTGATTTTTTAATTTACGATTGCTATAGAATTACCTTCTCAGTCTGCAGTCTAATAAGGAGATGCATAGACAATTGACTCATGTCACAATGATGTCCATGCTCCAGTGTGAACATAGATATCATAGCGAAGGGCATAACTGGGTCATTCGTGACAGCTGAAACTAGCTCAATAGTTCATACCTGTGATGAATCACTTGAAATATGTGCTTGCAAGACCTCAGTCAGCTGGTTGCTCTGTATGAATGGGGCCCTAGAATTGCGCCACATGCTATAAAATGTACTTCTCTTTATATTTCTTACACACAACTATTATATAATGGGATCTCTTTTCTTGACTCTTTGACAGCTATAGTGGACATTACCTTAATTGAGGCTTCCAGTGCACGCTGTATTTATTGTTATATATGTTGTTCATTTCATAGATTGTTGTGGAAGAAGACATAAAACACATTGTAATTTTATTTTATTGATTGTTTTACAAATGCTTCTAGCAGTAACACTGCTGCTACAAGACATCTAGCACACAGTTTAAAGCTTTAAATTTAGAATACTTCCACGTAGTCCCCAGGAAAAAGAAAGCTGACAAAATACACATAAATGTAACCCCCCTTCCCCCAAACATCTCACTCACCAATCTGGTTTCTGGCTGTTTAGGTATTCACTGACCCCTCTGTCCCCTCTTCTGCCACAACACCAAAATATCTAATTTTCAGACACTTCTTTGCAAGTAATACCAAAAAAAAAAAACATTAACCACACTTTTTCTTTTTACTGGAGCTACAGCAAGTAACCATATTTACTGCAAGTAAGTTCATAGGAAATTCTAATCTTTCAACGACAGTATATATACAGTACTTGCTGAGATATCTAGGGCAACCACCTACAGTATATTCTCTTAAGGAACGCAACGTTGAACAAACACTACAGGAACGTGGGATATAGTTTGTCTTAGTCATTTTTTACTTGTCGGTTTAACCTGAAAGGCGAATGGCCATGAGAAAAGTTTGGAAAAGGTTGAATATGTTCTGAAATGGACATGTGGTTGCATAGTAAATACAGTTAGGTTTAGGCTAGCAAGTGTCCGAGCTTGGCAGGGACTCAAGAAAATAATCAGCATGTGGAGAATACATGAGGAGAAGACTGTCCTGACATAATGGCAAAGCTAGATTGTGGCCAAAAATATTTTCAAAGTCTGTAGTTGTAAGAGTGGTCTTGACATCAAGCACCTATGAAGTGAATGTCTGGTAGCTTGCAATTAAAAATGAAGAAATACAGCAATATATATATATGTACATGATTCAAGAACATTTTACATCATATGGATTGCATTTTGTATTCAGAAATTTGAATGCTAAAATAAAATATAAAAATGAATTTTGGTTGGAAGTCATGCATAAAGTATTTTGGTTTAGCATTTTTTAAGCCAAGTATTTTCTTTTCTAAGACACAAATCAACTAAAAGTATTTATCCACTCATTCCAATGAAACAAATCAATAAAACCCACTGGGATTCAAAGCCCAGCAGAAACATACAGTATAAATCAGTGCATGCATTTCATCAAGGCACTTGTGTCTTTTGCAGTTTCACCAGCTGAAAATGAATATGAATACTGGATGGGTTCCACACCTGCTGATCCCATGAGAAGATTTCTATAAATCCATCTGCAGAAAATGGGAAAAGGCCTGCAGCATAGTAACTGCTGTTATGAGATATGTTTGTTTATGAAATGTATTAAATAGCTTGGCATAATCTTGGCCACTCTCAGCCTTCAAAACAAGCACGAGCAAGACAAAATGTGTGGTATTAAAGTATTATGGAGGGACTAAACCAAAAATAAAATTGTTTCTGAGTGTAATCCAGATCATTGCATCTTTTTTCTTAATAAGAGACATTCTAAATACTTTTTGTCAGATCTTTCATTTTTTGTCATGTATGTATGTGTGGTGAAGCAAGATAAGGATGAAGCACAAATACTTGCGCTAAAGTATCGAACAGATATTAACAGTTGTTCATAAAACTGTACTAGATATGTTATAATGGTTTGGTGGAGGAGCTAAAAATATTTGATACTGTAACGCAACGGGGGCTCTGGCGGGCGCCCTTGCCGCTTAGGTCAGCCCCCCACCGTCGGGGGCTCGAACCCGGGACTCCCACGTCACTCAGCAGCGACCCAGCCCGGTGAGCCAAAGAGAGATCTCCCTACAGCCCAGTAGCTGTAGTTCTGCTATCACAGGGAAGGGCAGTGACGTCACCTGCTCTGGTACGCCAGCTCTTACACAGTGCCTGTCAGCCGTAAGCGTTACACTCTCCCCCACTTAAATCACCGTCCCTGGCGAAGGGCTATCCCATCCCACTCTGACACCAATGTAACGCAACGGGGGCTCTGGCAGGCACCCTTGCCGCTTAGGTCAGCCCCCCACCGTCAGGGGCTCAAACCCAGGACTCCCGCATCGCTCAGCAGTGACCCAGCCCGGTGAGCCAAAGAGAGATCTCTCTACAACCCAGTAGCTGTGTCCTGCTATCACAGGGAAGGGCGGTGACGTCACCTGCTCTGGTACGCCGGCTCTTACACAGTGCCTGTCGGCCGTAAGCGTTACACTACATTACAAACATAACCATTCTTTTTCCTGCACATGGAGTGCATGTGATTTTGACAGTGGATTAAATTACAGTATATTATATCCATTTACAGTACATAACCACATTGTTGTGGAAGCATTTAGGTGCAGAGAAGTTCCTTTACGCTGAGCTCTGCTAATTGCAGTCTTGCTGGAGAAGGTTATTTCCCACAGTGCAAACAAAGGTAAGAAACAGGTATTTCTAAAGTGTCAAAAGTTGAAATCCAAAATTTTGTCTTTCTTAGTCACTATAATGTGTATTTTCATGTATGGTTTTACATTTGTGTTATACCACCTTTTTATATGTCATCTTACTATTTCCTTCTCTAAAAGGACAATTCTTTATATCTGCAAATTCTGTAGGTGTATTAACTGTCCCCTCCACTTTAATCTCCCCCACAAGATACATTTGCTTCACCAGGTCCCACACAATTTGCATGAGACAAGTATTTTAATTTCTGAGACATAAGGTGGAATGTTTATTGGCTTTTTAAAATGACACCTATAGCTAACATCAGGCACTGGTGCAAATACATATTGTATAAAATCAAATTGTAACTAGCATTTAATAACACTCACAACATGTTTGAAAAAAGTTCAACTTGTTTTCCATCTAGAAACAGATCTGTATAGAACCTCCTTTTGTTCACATCTAACCCAGGTTTCTGTTTAGCTGTTTTTGCAAATACCCTTGCACACAGTGCCATGTGTCATTGTAAACACTTGACAGTTATACCAAAGGTTCTGTTCCACTTTTTTTTAAAGGCAACAGAGATGAAGTTTAATTAATTCAGTTTGGATTCCAAGACAGGAAAAAATTGACAGACTAGTTTATCTGTAGTCTCAAGGCTGTGCTATTATACGTTCTATTGTCAGAGCAGAACTTTCAATCATTTGACCTTTATCAAATTCTTTACATAAAGAATAAAAGTGGTTAATATATTATGCTTTTTAATAAATGGACCTGTGATTTGTCCTGAAGTAGGTCTAGTTTAGGGTAGTTCATATGAGTTATTTAAGTGTACTCATGAATTAGTTTAACAACTATTGCTTTAAGAAATATGTAAATGTATGTAAAACAGCTTTGGGTTAAAATGGATAATGATATTTAAAAAAACATTAAATCTTAAGACTGTCGATAATTTGTTTCCCTTACCTGCAGTTACAAATGAATCATTTTGTGAGTAAAATCATGAACTTTGCATCATCAGTTTCAAGATCAGATTTAAAAGTAAATTAAAATCAATTAATATATATATAACATTTTAACTTATATATATATACAAAGTCCTAATATAAATTTTAACAATATATAGGTGGTGATGGAGAAGAAGAATTCTTTAAATTGTAGCTTCAGAAATCATTTCAGGGTTTACACTGAGCCTATCCACAATGTATTAGTAAAATACTGTATCTAAAACAAGGAATACATCAAAAGTCTGAGCAACTGGAATCCTAATTTCATCCACATTGAGGAGAAATAGAAAGTAAAAATTTGTTTTACCAAGATTATTAAAAATATAAATCTAAGACCAAGCCAATCTATATATCAGCTAAAGAATAAAAAGATTTGAGAGATGCATTGCAAATCACACAGCTCATGAACACTGATAGGCTTGATGCTTTGAAGGAAATGGTCATGAATTTTGCATGTTCATATGGAGCTCCTCATAAATTTCTATGTTCTGAGAATTAAAAAAAAATGACTTTACTTTAGTACTACTGTATACACGGCACCAAACCCTGAGAACATAGTATTAAATATCTTAACTAAGCCCTTTGTTATTTTGTAGTTGATGCACATTACAAATCACAAAACTATAAGCTACTCATTATTAATGGACAGTTATTCCAGGGTTTAATGTGTTGTGGTTGTAAATATGATGACTGGTGCAGCCTTTGGTTCTACTTTCAGGAATCTAATCCTACAGAATATTAAGACAGCCACAGAATCATACTTAAAAGTTAAGGCTTTTAAGATTATTTGTATAAAGTGAATATATACATATAAAAAGATGATATCAGAACAAAATGAAGGTAGCATACAGTACCTTTTTAATTAGCTTTTGTATTTGATTATTTCTTATTGTTAGCCATTCTATAATTGCTACAAATTAGCATTGGAATTTTGCATTGTGTTCTTCGGTAAAAGATTGTGACAGTAGAAAGAGTCTACTGGACACATACAGTATCTGGTTTTGGTGTGTGCAGTTCATAACTCACTCTGGAACATGAAGAAACAGACAGAACTGGACAGCACACATATAACCTTGTAAAGTAAAGATCATTACAATTAAAACGAAAAAAGGCTGATCTAATTCGAGGCAGCAATTGGCGCTTCAGGATATAACAGCTTTGCTTGCCAACCTTGATTTCTGAGAAAAAAAACTTCATTCTAATTTAGGTTCAAGTACAGACTATTTCTCAAATAGGCCCCTGCTACTTCTTCTTTGCAAAGCAAAAACATCATCAGACAAAACCAAGCCTATGTACTGACAAGCTTGAGGGTAACAATGCAATGCCCTGGTATTGGCAGACAGCAAAAGAAATAAGGCAGGTTCATGCAGGGTAATCATTCTTTAGTAGGCTTATTTCTGGTTTGGATACACTGTATGTTATCAGTTTTCAAAAATGCTTGACCCATTATGATAATTTTAAAACCTTTGCAACTCATATATATATAGAGTTCATATATCAAGTATTATAATAATAATAATAAAAATAATAATAATAATTGCTTACACTTATATAGTGCTTTTCTGGACACTCCACTCGAAGCGCTTTACAGGTAATGGGGACTCCCCTCCACCACCACCAATGTGCAGCATCCACCTGGATGATGCGACGGCAGCCATAGTGCGCCAGAACGCTCACCACACACCAGCTATTAGTGGGGAGGAGAGCAGAGTAATGTAGCCAGTTCATAGAGGGGGATTATAAGGAGGCCATGATTGATAAGGGCCAATGGGAAATTTGGCCAGTTACACCCTTACGGGGTTACACCCCTACTCTTTTCGAGAAACGCCCTTGGATTTTTAATGACCACAGAGAGTCAGGACCTCGGTTTTACGTCTCATCCGAAGGACAGCGCCTGTTTTACAGTATAGTGTCCCCGTCACTATACTGGGGCATTAGGGCCCACATGGACTGCAGGGTGAGCGCCCCCTGCTGGCCCCACTAACACCTCTTCCAGCAGCAACCTTAGTTTTTCCCAGGAGGTCTCCTATCCAGATACTGACCAGGCTCACACCTGCATAGCTTCAGTGGGTTGCCAGTTGTGAGTTGCAGGGTGATATGGCTGCTGGCATTATATAATGGCATTATATTTAGAAGCACATATTTTAAAGAATGTATTTTTACCTTATAAATTCCTTGTGTAATATTTGAACTTATGAGACACAAGAGACCATATATAAACAGCTAAAACATTAGGTATCCTAAATAACCATATATAAAAAAAGATTATTATCTTTCTATAAACTGTCTCTCTATAGGTAATTGCCGTTCATCACAATATAACTAACAATGTAACTAGAATTTCTTAGACAACACAGAGTATGGTTTTAAAAAGCCATGCGGAGATTATTTCTCTTGAGACAGTTGAGGACCTTTGATGTAATCAAACACATCCTAGAGCTGGCCTACACAAGTCTGGTAGAGAGCGTGCTCTCTTTTACCATCTCCACTTGGTATGGGAATCTTGGTTTCAGAGTATAACCTCTCAAGGATTATAAAGATGTTCAACAACAGTATTGGTCAGAAACAGAACTAGCTGAATGACTTGTACAATAGGAGTATTTCCAGAAATATGTTTTATGTAATATGTTTTATTTTATGTTAATAAGAAATGATGCCTCACATCCACTATACTCCCAGTTTGAAAAAACTACTTTCTGGTCAATGTTTTAGATTTCCAAAGGCTACAGCAAACATCTAGACCAAGGAAACATTTTTAAGATGTCATTTGTTTCGATTGCCATTACTCTTTTAAACTCTAATGTACTGTATGAGCCCCTTCAGATCAAATATTTGTATGTTACACTTGAACCTTATGTTTTATTGTACTGTATTTGATATTTATGTTGCATCTTGTAAAGTCCATTGATGTTTTATATATTCTGCTTTTGTTGTCTCAGTGAGGCCAAAGAAAAATGTTCACAGAATGTGGACAACAAAGTAGATTCTGATATTCCTTCTATAATGATTTATGTTGTGGCAACTTTTCCATAATAAGAAATATAAAGCAAAATATCATAAATACCATAGCTCGTATAGTATGTAGCGGCAAGGCTTATTAAAAATACAGAAATTAAGTTTGCTGCTCCTTTGCCAGTCTCTCTATTACTCATCTCAGTGGTGCTGGATACAGAAAGGCCATTCTATTTGGTTCACATTTAAGGTGTTTTTCTAGCTGATAGAGTTTCCTGAAAAGAAACAACTACCAAGGCTGAGATTCAGCCACCCTAATAAAAGGTCATCTCTGGCACCTTACTCTCTGGGAGATTCCAAGGGAGAGTCGCATCCCAGGTTGTTTACAATCCTAATGTCAGAGAGCATGGTTACTCATCCTCCACCTCGATCAGCCAATCATGAACTGGTAGGGGAGGGTAACCCCACGTGGGTCTCGAATGCCTGCGGAACATTCAGCCAATGAACGACCATAGTTCCTCCAGATAAAACAGGCAGCATAGGTTCCAGAAAGGGGCTCCTCCAGGACATTCTCAGACTCATCTCGGACAATCACGTGACTGCCAGTGTGTCCGAGTGCCAGGACTTTACTTTGTTCTAACAGTCGAGAATGGAGGTCACCAGCGCATAACCAAAGGATCCGCCCGATGTTAGCCCAGCAGCAAGTCTCGTGAACCACCGGTACCCCACCATGAACGCTCGCCTGATCATCGAGTGAACTATGGTATGAACTGTCGACAGCTGAATATCAGTATTCAGGACTAGCGCTACATCGGGAATGAACCGGTCTTCTTCCCGTCTAAAGAGTGTGACTTGCTTGGACCCGCAGTCACTTTCCAGGTGCACAATCTCTGCTAGTTAAGCCAGTACTGACTAGCTGGTCTTCAGAGAGCCCACTGCCAGAGTGCCGCAGCAGAAATTTCTCCCTCCTTCTCACCCACCTCACGCCGAACCAGGACTGCCTGGCACCGGGCCGCTGTTCCTTTGTGTCCGCGGGAGATCTAAATCCACACAGATTGCATGAGTATTCAACATTCTGCATTACAGTTTGAGAATTCAATTGTTACCTCAACCCCAGTTGATATAAATTTAATTCCTATGAGTGATGTACTTGCCTTTGAGTATCTAATGTGGAAGTTGTAATCAAAGTTCATTTACGAAACAGTATAAATGAATGGTATACTGAATATATGTCCCTCTTGGTTTGTAACTCTTCATGATTGAATACAGTAGTTCAGGTGGGTACCTGCGTCATACCTTTTGTATTCTGCTAACCCTCACTTTTAAGATCTGTTATGTTTATATGCACATTTTCTGTATTAATAAATGTATTCTCGTGTAATAGTATCCTTGTGTGTGCGTTGCTGAGTTATCCCGCATGGTCGGTTTTCTAATAGTCATCAAATAATCATTTTGTGATTATCATTAATAATTGTCCCAGTAAATGCACAAAACCCCTACAAGTATATGACATATATTTTAAGAGTTTCTCTCTCACTATATTTTAATAAGTAGGTATTAATTTTTTATTTGATAAAATTCTAGTGGAATATAATTATTTCAGTGTTCCTCTCTGTGTGCAATAATAGTGGTAATGATTTTT
The DNA here is from genome assembly GCF_059453375.1 of Lepisosteus platostomus. Taxonomy (NCBI): domain Eukaryota; kingdom Metazoa; phylum Chordata; class Actinopteri; order Semionotiformes; family Lepisosteidae; genus Lepisosteus; species Lepisosteus platostomus. Next base: position 25,426,607 of record NC_142616.1, read on the forward strand.
ATAGTGGTTCATGATTTGAGAATAAATATACTTATTTCTGTATACCAGTATTTCTTGAGTTATTGTTATTGAGTTAAATATGTTATTTCTTAAGTCCTTCAGTCCATAAGTGAATTTTAAGTAAAGATTCAACTATGAAGACTATGGAATTTTCAAAAGTTTAATTTTATAAGCACAGATCAGGAAAAGTGTATGAAAACATTTGAAAGACCATTTACCTGTATATCTATTTGAGCTTGGGGAAATAGATTGTTAAGAAGTAGAAAGCACCAGACACAGCCTTGATCAGACAAACTGAGCAGCCAAACAAGAAGGAAACGCATAGGGATGTCGCTGTGAGACCAACTGCAACTTTGAAAGAGTTACAAAGTTCAGTGGCTGAGATGCGGGGGGGATACCCAGGTATCAACAATGTATGGGGTTGGAAAGAAGCTGTACAAAACATATCAAATACCCCAGGGAGTTTGCAACAAATTTCCCAAGTGATACTGTAAACATTTGGCAAAAGGTTTTGTGGTCAGACAATACAAAATAAGAATGTTTTTATCTAAATGCAAAGCAATTACTGTATATCTGAGGCTAAACTCCAACATAGTGCATCACTCAGTCAATAACGTCCCTGCTTGTTAGCACAGTCATGGTAGCATTATATTATAGTTCTGCTTTTCATTAGCAGTGACTGGGGAACTTGTCAAAACTAATGGAAAAATAGGTGGAGCAAAGTGTTGGCCAATCTTAGATGAAAACGTGCTTTAATCAAAAATTATTACAGTAGCAGGAAAATAACCCAAAGCACAAAACCAAAGCTGCATTGGAGTGGCTTAAGAATATGAAAAGTAAATGTCTTTTAGTAGCCCGATAAAAAGACCTGACCTGAATCTGTCAATTTAAAAATCTTTGGAAAAACATGAAAACTGCTATCCAAAAGCAATCTCCAAGCAGCCTGAGAGAATGGTTAAAAATGGCACCCAGACAGTTTGTAAAGTTTGCAGAGACTTACCCAAAACATATGCAGCTGTAATTGCTGCTTCTTCCAAATATTGAGTTCACAAGTCTGAATACTTATGCAATAAACATACTTCAGTGTTTTTGTTTAGCTTTTGGCTGATACTTACTGTAATGAACCTCGCGCTTTCCCTTCATTTCAAGCATTCAGGTTTTTTAAATAAAATGTTTCCAAAAAATGTAAATGCATTATTTTGTAATTTGGTATGCAACTTAAAGTAAATTCTTTCAAAAAGCAGAAACACATCAAGCACTGCAATTGTTTAAAAACATAAATCATTGTGAAAACCATAATCAAATACCTTATTATAAAATTATGAAAACTGTGGAATCTGTTGATCAAGATTTAAGCACTAGTAGAAGAGTCTTTCAGTTCTAGTGGCCTGGGTCTGAATCTTTTTCATCCTTCAATTAGTCAATATACTGTAGCACAACTACCCTATAATGTGTCACTGAACATCTCCATGTATTCCAGTCAGGATCAAGCTGTGCTTGCACTTAGTGAGAAATGTCTTATGGTGCTTATTGGCTCTACTGTATGCCTGACTGCAGTCAGTGCTATTAAATTTCATCTTTTATTAGCAATAAAAAGATATCTTCCATAATACTTAAAAACACAAATCTAGCCTTCATAGTTATACATGATATTTGTAACCCTATAGTCACAAACAGTCAAAATGTCATTAAGTGACAAAAATAAGTGATAAAAGTGGCACATTTTACTACCATAAACAAACACAATGCATCTCACTGAGACAATAAAATAAGCAAGCTGTTCAAGACCTGAAAAGGATGACTGATATTACCCCAGAATGCACTGCAGCTAGAGGAATCCCTTGAGGAAAGCACTGATTTATCAGTCTTATACTTTTAATTGCCTTTGTTTTTACAGTTCCTTGTAGAGGAACCTTAGTAAGCTTGAGGATCTATGGTGTCAGCTGAAGCTGAAAGCAAGGTAAAAAGGAAAACCTGTTTCCTTAGGATCATCTATTCACTTGGAACAACCAGATTAGTTTAATGGAAGGAAGAAAAAAAGTTCATTTTGTATTAGAACCTTTACTAAGCAAGTTGTATTCATATAGATTATATATATCTATGTATAGATTAGATTTATATCTGTAAAGCAAATAACATTTAAATAAAGGAGTTAGCATTGGAATACGTATTTACTCGCAAATGTTCTATGTGCAATAGTTTTCCAAAGGAAAAAAGAAACAATGATAATTTGGAGTAATGTAGTGTGTGACTTATGCATGTGGAAGCTTCCATTTAAAATTTGCCACTCCAGGGATTCATGAACTTTTACAAAAAAAGTCTTTAACATCTGTGTTTAATATTCACAGTTTCTCTCTTAAAGGAAGATGCATGATTTTCATAGAAGAAACATGTAAATTTTACAGATGTATTCTTTTTGGATAGTTCTGAGCTATATTATTTTTGCAATATACAGTATTACAATTGCACCACTCAAGCACCATTTCAAGACCTTGATAGTTGCTTTTTAGATTTATAAAGATGATAACTTATACTTGTATGTGTTTTGGGATACTATGGACTGTTTTGGCACGGGACATCTTCTCCTTTCCTGGTTTGATGGAATCCACTCAACTTAAGTGTGACTGACAATAATATCCATACAGGGTAAGCGATTGATAATCTTTGGATACAAATACCTACAGTATATGCTGTAGCAATGATCAGGTAGGAGTGAAGGTTTAAGGCTCAGAAATGTTCACAAAGTGACTTTAAAAAGTCTTTAATAGTTTTTTTAACTGTTTTATGTCACTCTTAATATGGTGTCTCAACTTCCAATGGTTTGTTTGGGGGAAGAAGAAAAAATAAAACAACAACTGCAAGAGCCAGTACCTCAATGTCAACTGTTAAATAATGAATAAGATTGTATGATGGGCTGTAACAAAGCAAAAAAACACACAATTCCATAATATACAGAGTTAATTTCAAAGAAAAAAACACTGCTCTTATTTAATAGGATTAAATTTAAACGTCATTTTTAGTTTGAAACCAGTTGCTTGTTTACTCCTTTTCCCCCTAGAAACCTGACAACATTCTTAATGATTTTAATTATGGGAGACAATGTACTTTAAATAATCTTCAAATACAGAATTTAATTAGACCTGGTCTTGGCATGCTCCATCGATGTCCCTGATCCACTTTACATTATGTCCTTAGACTTACTGTAGTCCAGTATGTAAAAAAAGAAAAATAATAACTAGGACATAAAATAATTAACACAGTTATAAATGAAACACAACATGCCTATGGTATGAAGGTCTCTAGAAGGTTGATAAGGTGCTAGTAATTGTCCTTGTTGCTGGTGAGGTAGAAACATGCTTAGCATTTTAATGCACCAATTCTTCCAGCAGTATTCACTGATATTTTTTCATGAGCCTTATTTTCATTGCAATAAGACTATTTGTATAATAGCAGAACACTTTGGGTAACTAGAATACGAATATTATATCAGAATTACAATTAGAGCACAAACTTTTGAGATGGATATCTGAAAAGCCCTTTTTCTCCAGAATCATTTTAAAGTATCATGATACAGTATTATGCAATGTCTCGTTGCGAATTGACGTCCCTCAACTCTTTACCTCTTCTTAGAACTGTCTGTATTTGCCAAGCTCCTAATCTTTGTGCTTTGAAAGGTTATACATAATTAACTGATTCTTAAGTGGCACTTCACAACATGACTACATGCTGTCTTCTTGATTAAAGAATGTTTCTTTTTTCATTTACAAAGAGAATACTTTCATTTGATTGAAGAGCCTCAAATATAGGCTAGGTTAAAGTATCAAAGTGAGTTTGCTTAAAGCTAAGTCCATGTTTATTTTTGTAATACTACGTACCTAAGACTCATTCCTGAAGATCGGTGGTTCTCAACCTTTTTATCAATTGGGCTGCAACCTTGGCTAAAAGCAAGTCTCGGGGGCCGCATATATTAATCACTACTAGGCCTACCTTCTCTGTGTGCATAATAGCTATTATATTATAATATATAATATATACAGTATAATATTATAATAGTAATATATAATATTAATACAGTATTTAATATTATAATAGCTATTAACCATGTGTAGATATAGATAAGCAAAATGCTTATGACGTTGCACAGCTGATGAAGGACTTCCGTCCGAAACGTCCTGTTTCTCAAGAAACCTTGTGTAGTACACGATTACATTTTCAACCTTTCTCTCTATATATAAATACATATATATCACCATCACTGAATGATTTACCATGTTTAGCGATGCCATGACATTTTGAATGTGGCTGGTGTCACCGCCTGGGACGTTTTTAAAGAAGCTTGCAAGATTTTCTGCTCAGCAATAGCACAAGGTTTCTTGAGAAATAGCAGTTTTTTCAAGATTACTTATCTTAAAAGACCTGTCACTTGAATCAAGTGGGTATTGCTTGTTAAATTTCTTGTGAGTAGTATCAAAATGTCTTGTTACATTGTACGTTTTGCAAGTGCCAATACTATTACTACAAAGCAAACAGAAAGGCTGCCCATCTCTATCAATCACGGCAAATTTGCTCCTCCATTCTTCCAGTACTTTCCTACTCTCATTGCTGATGCTCCAACTCTTTTCTCCATTTGCAAGTTTCATTGTCTGTATTTGTGTCATTTACATTTTCTTCCTGTGGTGCCATGTTGTTTTTCACCCCTTATAACAAACATCTATTTTTCTTTCTTTTTTTGTAAGAACTAGCAGGCTACTAGACTAAGCAACCCTGCTGTGCGCATGACTAGAACACACTCTTAGTGGGGCTGCGAGTTCTACATTTTTCATTTTTTATTATTTTTTATCGAAGGAATCAACTGCAAACAAATGTAATTTATTAAAAAGGGGTTGGAAGTTGTGGGCCTCACTTGCCTCACCTGGCAGGCCGCAGGTTGAGAACCACCGCTGTAGATTATTTTAGACTTCCTTTAAAAAGAACTAACTAATAACTAACAATTTGAATATTTGAATATTAAACTGAATTTAACTTTCCACCAAAAGAAAACAATGTACATATGGTAGGTTTTTGTGTTTATTTTTAAGACATTTTAAAACACAGAGGTTACACATATCATTCAAAATGTTAAATGCACTCTAATATACTGTACATCAAAATGCTCTCAGCCAACATTTGTGTAACATTTGTGTAACTCAATTACTCCTGTCCTCATTTCTACCACTTTGCTTCATATAATAAACTGCACTCCGTTAGTTAATGCTAATGAAGAGTCAAAAGACATGTATGGTACAGTATACAGAAGTTTAAATTACCTTGGTGAATGGACAATTCATCTAATAGTTTTTTAGAGAAAAGGCAGAGCACACAGTGCTTGGTACAGAGTAACATTATATGAGAAGATGATATTTTATCATATTTCATCAAATAACTCCTTTATTTATTTGATATTTTAGGATTTCTACAGGCTCAGTTGTCACGAGCTGAAGTCATTAATTAATTTCCTTCTTCACAAAAAACAGAAATATGACAATTAAATTAGGTTTTGAAAACAGGAAAGACTACTTATCTTGAGGTAAGTACTGTACCTTTTATAAGGTAAATAAAAGAAGCTTTTGACATTTATTTAGAATATTGACATTTTATTGCATAGCTTTTTGCTCTTTTCTTAGTTGAATAACTGGAAAATGACAATATATATCTTAAAGTGTAGATGGAGGTAATCTTTATATCCATAAAACCACCACCTCTATTATGTTGTTTACAAGCTGCATTTAGAGAATGTTTACAAAGTAACAGTGATCATGAGCATTCCAATCAGTTTGTAATGACAGAATTATATGTTTGCTGTAATCACATGTTGAGATAAAATATGAGCTATTTTGATCCAGCGCTTCATGGTTCCTAGTTTTTCCTAAAACAACTTCACTTCTTGTTTTTTTCATATCTGGTCCTTGTCTAAGGCAGCAGATTTGATCAGTTACCCTGTCTGATCAAACATCAGGACATGCATTCCTTAAGTTCTCAAGCAGGACTATTAATCAATTATACTCCTCTCAGGAAAACCCCAGTATGGTCTTTGATCCTTTTCCTGATAGGGATCAGACTGCCACACATGTATCTTCAGAAATGTCAATTACTGCAGAAATCAAATATTAAAAACTGCAACAATATTTTTACAAAATAAATATTTTTGTTTTATATATCTGGTTTGTACAGTTTTTTTTAGCAAACTTAGAGTAGCTATTTCTAAAGCTAGATCAAAAACAGAGCCAATACAAAAAAAATGTCTGTTGGAGACAGTTTTCACTTTCCGATTTTCATTTTTCTCAGTCTCTGAGATGGTCAGTAATTGCCATACTTTGAGATACCAGTGCACTTACTTTATCTCTTGTCACTCTCTTAGTTGTCTCAGCATTCTTCTAACAAGCAGGTAAGGAGTGGAGTATTTTAGTTCTATACTCTCCCACTCATAGCCTATTCACCTTTCACCTCATTAAATTTATACCATGTTTTAGTGGGTAATCTGCTACTTTTTTGACTTACGGATGAAAAAACGTAGTACAACGGCCATCTTCCTGAGGTAAACATAAGAAGCATTTTTAGCATTTATTTTAAAATAATGACAGTTTACTGCATAGTTCATTTTTGTTCCTTTCTAAGACTTCATGCTTAATTAAATAATTAGAACAATATAATATGCATCTTAGACAGAGGTAATCTTATTAAGGTGTTTTAATATCCTGTTAGGATGAGAGAATGGAACAAACTACCCGGTCATGTTGTTGAAACTGATACCTTGGCTTCTTTCAAGAAATGGCTGGATGAGATCCTTGTCTCAATTAGCTGCTAACTACCAAACGGACTAGATGTGCTGAATGACCTCCTCTAGTTTATATTGGTTCGTATTTTCTTGTAGATGTCAGTGTGTCTTGTGTCTTCTATTCATTAGAAGATTGACCCAGGTACACATTTTGGTTCCTTTCACATATCACAAAAAATAATGAACTGAAAAAGAGCAGAATTGTGAAAAGCCCTCCACAAAGAACCTCGGGCAAGTTCTTTTTTGAGGAAAGGTGCTGATGTTTCATTTTTATTGTATTCTGCATAGCCCCAAAATGTCAAAAGGGAGCAAGGCTACCTGTAAGGCACACTGGAATATTAGAAAAGAATCTTTAAATCACTCTTTCAATTAATTAAGGTAAAGCGCCTTGAATCATCCTGTCTGTTGAGATGAATTTGTTAAGACTTACTGTAAAGTTGCCTGAGGGCACAGACTACTTTCTCAATAAAAAAAAGTCTCTATTTCTTTTGCATAAACAGCACTAAAAACACATTTTTAACTTAATTTCAGTTCTATCTGAAACACAACTTGAAAATAACATTTTGTGCAACTGAAATAACGATGTTGTATGCCCAGTAAAATAGAACAGCTTTGTTTCTTAGACCGAAATCAAAAATAGAAGTATTTCTAGTCAGTTCTGCATCCTAGTGTTTTACATTGACCAGAACTAATATTGAAATAATCCACTATTCAGAAAAAGCAGGGCAACTCAAAGGACTATATACCTATATACTGTACTGTACAGGGGGTTATGTCATATACAGTAGGTGACAGGTGGCACATATGCCTTAAGTGTTCTCTCAGTTAATAAATACTCAAAAAAATAAAAAAAGCATATTGTTGAGTCATGCATAGTCATAACATAATAAAAAAAAACAGTTGTACAGAAAAATGTTTTTGTATTGAATGGGCATTTCATCCATAATAGGTAAGCCTTTGGACTCATGACTGACTGCTGTTTTACCTTGAGTGAGGTACTTTATCCAGGTTGCCCCAGTCCACCCAGCTGTATGCATGGGGCTATTCCTGTAATGAACCAGTGTCTCATCATGGTGTGGTGTGTCTTGTGTTCTTTACTCCATGTAATGAAACAGAAACCAGGTGTGCTTCCGGTACAGGCTTCACTCTTTACCTATATGAGGGAATATAAATTAATAAAATAAATGAAAACTATTTTAAACTAATGAAACAAAATTGATTAATATGATAAATATGGCTTTACACTAAATCTGGTTTTAATGACATATGTAATCAACGAAGTGTCATTTTTTCATAATTTCAAATCACAGAGGTAGTCTCTCTCTCACTCTCTGAAGTCAGCACTTTAAAGGTCTGAATACTTTTTGGTCAGCTGAGCCCAAACACTGTGTTTGCACAGGTTTACTCCCACAGTATCAAGACTGGGAAAGGATCCAGTTCCACTATGAACCTGTACTGGATAAAGTTATTAGAAAATGGATGGATGAATGAAGTGGAGAATTTTCTGATCTTTACAAAAATTGCATGTCCTATGAATTAGAAAACCTACTAGACTTCACTGTTCACAACTCACATTTGACGGATGGCAATAACAAAAATGTATATGTGCTGTATAAAAAACATATATTTTGTGTTTATAATGATTAATACCACTAGAAAATGAGCATCATAATTTAATCATCTATCTTAATATGAATGAAGATCTTACATTTTATCATATTTAATAGGTCACACATATTTTTTTCTGTTCATAGTACACAAAGGCAGCATGCTAAACAGGAGTGGTTTGCTAAGCCTGTAGTCCTAAGAGTAAATTCCTTCATTATTCAAATTAAGATAAATTCATTATTCAAAAATTGGCATTCAAATGCTGGCTTTGCAGATGTTTTTTCTTCTTCCCCCAAACACACCATTGAAAGTTGACTCACCACATTAAGAACTGCATACATCAGTTTAAAAATTTGTAAATGAAATTTTTTAAAACAGAATTGCCTTACAGTTATCTCATTACAAAAAAACATCAGCATTGACAAAAATAGGATTGACATTCAATTCAATTCATTTCTACTGTACATATATCAAAGTTAAAGACCAGATAATGATAGATGAGCATCATCAACACCTTTAAATCTAAATGATAAAAGTAATTATCCATTGATCCATTCATATTCTGACCGTGACTCTGTATTGGACAAAGTGGAGGAGCTGGAGCCTATCCCAGTACGCAAGATGGGGTACACCTTGATGGGATGCCAATCTATTGCAGGGCAAACACAGATACGCACACACTCACGCTAGCGCCAATTTTCCATGAAGCCAATTAACCTACCAGTATGTCTTTGGACTGTTGGAAGAAAGCAGAGCACGTGGAGGAAACCCAAGTGAACATGGTGAGAGAGGAGAACATATAAATTCCACACAACTAGCACCCCAGGTGTAGAACTGAACCTAGGACCCCAGCGCTGCAAGGCCGCAGTTCTAATCGCTGAGCCCCTGTGCTACTCATAAAAGCATTTATCATTTAAATTACCTGTATTTTATTATTAAAATTTATAGCAAAGAAGTTCACTAAAGAAATGAAAATCAGAAGAGTGGTTTTTGTAGCCTCACAATGCCACACACCTGGATTGGAATTCAGACGCCACGTGCTTGCTAGTGACATTTTCATATATTTTGTAGGTTTACTTTCTGTACATTTGCATGATGTTCTTTTATCCAAAACAATACCATGGCACCATATACCTTGCAGGAGATCTACTTCATTCACTAGCTGACTAGCTGAGAAGTGAGAAATTACTTCACAAATTGAATTAAGGGGGAAATTAATGTAGGCTAGAATTCGCTAACCCAAAGTGGAATGAAGTCAGAAAACCAGGTCTAATCCACCCATTCATACATTACCAGAAACCCGCTAAAGCCTGCAAAGACCCAAAGACTATTCCAGAAGCATAGGGAGAAAGGTAGAACTATAGTCTGGATGGAATACCAGTTCCATGGGGCATAAACAAACAAGCATACAGAGCCAGTTCAGAGACACCAAAAGAATAGCAAGCATATCTTTGGACTGTGGGTGGAAACCCATGTGGACACAGGGAGAAGATGCAAACTAAGTGAACCCTTAACCTAACAATTATAAGACAAGGCAGCAGATCTTTCAATATCACTGTATGACCCTATACTGGGGCACTGGATTGAATTTCAGGCCCAGAAGGAGGAATGCCATCTACTGGTCCACCAAATTTTCCTTAAAGTACTAATTATTTAAGTAAACAGTAACAAATAAACACCGTGGTCCAAAACGGCTCCTATCATCTGTAGATATTCTGATGTTTTCACTCTTATTGAAAGTTTGGTGATAATTAAGTTGGTGACAATGAAAGAAAAAAAAGTTGTTAATTTAAAAGATACACATTTTGTACTAACACCTTTAATCATAGATGCGGAATTGATGTTTGGCTTTTATCTTCACTGTATTGAATTACAACAATAAAACAATTGCTTTCCTAGTGAATACATTTTATAGAAAAAAGCAATGATACGTTCATATATTTTATAAGAGTGTCTTAAGACACACAAACAGACTCAACCATGCTTTAAACATTTGAAAATGAGTTTACTACATCATTCAGTATGTGCTATATATGCAAATATATTTAAATCATATGGAAAGGCTACACTAATGCAAATAATGATACACACAAAGTATTCATGAAACCACACTAACCATAAGGCACATCTTGAATTCACATACTATCAAGCACTGCTCAAAAGCAGGTGTTAATTGAGATCCTTCTCATAAAAAGCTGTCTTTCAGAACAATTGTTTGTTCTCATCATGCAGACATTTCTTACTAACAGAGAAAGACACCATTATTAAAGATGAGAGGAAGAAAAAATGTCCTGAACCTGAACGACTTTTATATCCAGAAATTTCAAGTCAAACCTTGAATGAAATCAGAGAATGAGAAAATGAGAGAGAATGAAATCCTCAGACACAGATTTAGCATAAATTGATGAACAGCAGTATCAAAGTCTATATGAAATATTTATTTTCCTTGCATCTTTTGTAATTTGTATTTCAAAGGCTGTTTTGCTTTCATTCTGCATAAAAATCCTTTCAGAGATTTGTTTTTAAAAATACATACTGTACAAGTAATTTTAAATCAAAATCATCTTGATTTATCAATTAAAAAAATACATGCCATGGATAATTAAAAAATGTTTATTTTGTTCTACAATACTTAGTTGACAGTACACTGCACCAAGAGAACTGCACAGTTTTAGTCCAGTTACTGGAAATTAGAAAAATTGAACTATAACCAAATCATACGTTTTATGTAAATAATTTTGATAATACTTATCATTCATACTAATCTGATTATTACAAACATACGTAACTTGTTTGAATGCAAAGGAAGAATAATAGTTTTGACTTTATTGTCCTATTACTTTTAGAGCACATATATAATGGAATGCATGAATATGAATTAAATCTGTACTGTACTACTGTACTGTACCTAAAAAGACCTCTTATTCTCTTTTGCATCTAATAGGTCAGAGGAAGCAGCCACAGCTTTTTCATGTACAGCTCATGAGCTTCACATACTGTAGCTAACTTTGACCGGTTAAATGGGATTATATACTGTAGGGCTCCTTGAGAGGTTATATAATACAGTTTCACTGATCAACAGTCATATCTTATGATTGATAGCTACTTCAGCTTGTCCATAAAAGCTTTATATAGTTTTATATAAACTTGTTAATGATGTCACTATGTTTGTGAAACCTGGTGGCTAACCATGTTTTCAGGTCATTTTTGTATCCCAGAATTACTTTATGGGTTCCTAAAATTATTGAAGTATTTTCTCAATGGTTTTTAAAAATGCATAGAAAAACAGAGAAACATTTATTGAATACATTTTGATTTTGATCCTGTCTACTCTGGGAACATTATTCTTTTGTGTTATCAGTTCATTGCTCCCTGTTTCTTATGGAATTCTAGAAGCTTCTGATGAGTACTTAACATTAACAATTCATAAAATACAATTTACTTGTCCAAATTAGCAGGTTTTCCATTGTTCTTACAAATTCAATGCGTGGCATAGTATATCACGTACTGTACAATGTCCTAGATATTCATTTTTCTTTTTTAATCCACTTCTGAATAAAACAATATTTTTTTATTTTGTGTCACTTCCGCTCCATTATATACTGTATTGTTCTTTATAAAATTATTCCAATTAATAATTTACTTTACAAAACATGACATCTGGGAAATGGTGTCTTTGGATTGGTCTTGAGACTGTGGAGAGCTTGTAGACTCAGCAACCATCAAACTAAAGACAAGTTCTCAGCATTAATATTTTATGCTGTTGCAATTCAAGAATAATTGAATCTGAGTTCAGGACTCAGCCAGTGTTACTCCATCCCTATAAAGGCCAATTCATCTTTTTAAATTAAATCCATAGCAATGAAAGACAAAGTTATCTTACACTAATTTTCAAAGATTTGTCTTTAAGACGTATAAAGTAGATAACCATCCTGGAAATGAAATTCTCTGAGTCCAGACACTGAGAGGAAATCATGTTGAAAAAGATGTAATGTAATAAACTAAAATAGTAAACACATTAAATAATTATTTTTCATTACACCTGGTAAAACATATTTAACTAGAATGACATCTGGAAGTAGCAAAAACTCGCAAAACTTACATTGTGGCTGGTATGCATTTATGTATGATCCAACTAATGCTATTTAGGAATGACTAACTAAAATGAACGTTTGTTCATTTCATGTCTCCAGCTTCTATTTGTAATTTAATTTTGATGATAATATCAGCATACTGCAATACTGGTTAGAAAAGAAAGGAATAAGAGAGGAACATAAGAAAGAAAGTATGAAAAGCAAGGTATAATTATGCTAAGAATGGGAAAATACTCTATAAACTTAAGGTTGGAATAAATGGCTAACCACTTGTCTAAAAATTGTAGAGACATACAGTACAGGAACATACAGTCTGCTTACAAATAAAATAACATACTGTATAACTGCATTTTCCTGGAGATGTCCCATCCAATTACTGACTGTGCTTTTCCTACCAAGTTGGCGAAAAGTGGTAAGGCTTTAATATCAAATGCAAATTTTACAACCAGAGTTCATCACCCTTTCCATTCACAGAATTATCAGTGTCTGTCGTGGATGTTCAATTGTGCTGGTGAAATAAAAGAAAAAAAATATTCAAAGTTGTTTTATGTTTATCATGAGGAATAGGATAGGGTGAGGGAGATAACACTATTGCTAACCAGTGTTCAGGACTGACTGAATGCCTTAAAAGTACAGGCCTGCAATTTACCCAACTGTATCAAAAACCTATTTCCTCACTTGCATTTCCCAAGAAAACAATCTCAATTTTGTATTCTTTAACTTCTTTGTCTTGGTTACTAAAAAAAGGGCATGAAAGCCTGCTGTTAGAGTCTTTGGCAGGAGTGTGAATTCTGCTGTCCTCCTGAGAACAGAGAAAGACGTTCGAAAACACAGAGGAGGGTCATTAATTAGAAACACTCAGCTATAAATCTAAATGATCAAAATCTAATCCTGGTTTTTCTCTGTGAAACTGCAGCCTTCTGATGCAAAGCCAATTAACATTCTGGAGAAATCATCTAATACTTAAAAATCACATAGGTGTTGGAAATAAATACAGAATCTTAGAAAAACTCTGACTATACAATCGTGACATAAATATTAGAATGAAATACAGTATGCATTGAAAACTGTCTGTGAATTCTGCTTCTTTATCATTCCAATTTATACTTAAATATACAGTGTATATGAAATAAACCACTAACCATTAAATGTCTTTTCAGGATAGAATAAATTTGACAAATATTTGAATACGCAATTTAGTACAGTACATCCACATAAAGTGATTTCATTTACAATGGCTGTGGAATATATTTAAAATATTGTTTTGTTTTAACTCAAAACTGGAATCGTTTTCAATGGAAAAAATAAAATTGAACAAATATGTACCCTGAGAAAGTGATACCATACTGTTAACCTGTAAAACCTATTTGATTTGTTTAAGAATAGGACACAAACACCATTCATCAAAAATACTGTAGAGAACTTTCTTAGCCAGTGCAGCCCTGTGTCTCTGGCAGTCAGGCATACAGCCACTGGTAAGGAAGTGGGTTTGATAGGACCTTATCCTCCACATGTTTTTTAAAATAAAGCCTGAATGCATAAAGTATACTTTGTTTTTTTCTTTCTGTATACAAACTGTTTGTGCTAAAGGGCTGCAATGCAAATTTAGCAGCCGATCTTATTGAGTTCTCCATTGATTATCATAACATACCTTCAAGCGAGTTGTCTTGACAGGGGAGAAGAACAAAAACTATTTACCAAGCACTAGCTGTTCAGCAGTTAGATTTGTAATTATGTCTTTGAATGATGAAAGTTAAATGAGACTTTTCTTACACTATGCTATATTTAAATATTATGACTTACAGAGGTCCAGAAAATACTGACAAAGCCCTGTGATATGATTGTGATAAAGATAATTTATTATTATTATCTATTTGATATGTATGGTTTTATCCTATTTGATTCCAGGAATGACTGCCTAGCCAGTTTGATTGAGAAATATGGACCCTCCTATGATAAATAAAAGCACTGTAATTCAGCAGTCATGCTGAAGATTGTGGATGGATGTTACTGTGGTGAACACTGGGAAATGATGTAAAGCCTTAATCAAGAGGGATTGAGAGATCGCCGACACCCAGCTCCACATCACCAAGCATATCTCCAATCCACCTCTGATTTCCTGTGTCTAGCCTTCAGGCTTTGCTAAGGACAAAATATTTAAATCACTGCTTGTACATATTAAAAGATTTTATACCCTACTGATGCGCGTTTTCAGATAGTTATGCTATTGTCACCCTGCAACTCACTACTGGCAACCCACAGAAGCTAAGCAGGTGTGAGCCTGGTCAGTACCTGGATGGGAGACCTCCTGGGAAAAACTAAGGTTGCTGCTGGAAGAGGCGTTAGTGGGGCCAGCAGGGGGCGCTCACCCTGCGGCTCATGTGGGTCCTAATGCCCCAGTGTAGTGACGGGGACACTATACTGTAAACAGGCGCCGTCATTCGGATGAGACGTAAAACCGAGGTCCTGACTCTCTGTGGTCATTAAAAATCCCAGGGTGTTTCTCGAAAAGAGTAGGGGTGTAACCCCGGCATCCTGGCCAAATTTCCCCATCGGCTGTTATCAATCATGGCCTCCTAACAATCCCCCTCTGTGAATTGGCTTCATTACTCTGCTCTCCTCCCCACTGATAGCTGATGTGTGGTGAGCGTTCTGGCGCACTATGGCTGCCGTTGCATCATCCAGGTGGATGCTGCACATTGGTGGTGGTGGAGGGGAGTCCCCATTACCTGTAAAGCGCTTTGAGTGGAGTGTCCAGAAAAAGCGCTATATAAGTGTAAGCAATTATTATTAATTATTATTATTATTATTGTACATTTTTGGAGACTTTTTCACTTTTTCTTCAAAATTAGAATTCAGTTAGAATTTTGTATCTTATCGCCAGTCTCATACCTCCCCAGTCTCATATCAAAAACACAAAGTGATACACTGGCTTGCAGTTCTTGAACGTGGTTACTTTTATTATTTGTACCTTAAAACATAGAAGAGTTTAAATATCTTTTAACTCTATTAGTGATTAAGTGATCTGCGAAACATAAAGGAACAGAAGCTTTTTTTGTGGAAAGGTTTTCCAATTGCTTGATGGGAGAGGGGCTTACAAGACCATAAAGCTGGGAGGGCTTTCAGTAACAAATAGCACTAACGCAAATAGTGTAACGATTCACCAAGTCCAATAAACAAAATGTTTATCATAAAAAAAAACAATTTTGTTTTTCAAATTTCATCCATATGGTAGCATGCCTTTGAAGATTTTGAATACTTAAACCAGGTCCCCTTAAAGTCTTCTCTGCTCAAGACTAAAAATGTTCAGTTCTTGTAGCCTGTGTGTATAGAACATGCCTTTCTTTTTTTATCTTGTTTGCAGGTTCTACAGTGTTTACTAATCTTTCAGGCTTGGTATCATCCATGAGCTTGACTGGAGGTTTAGATCATTAATATAAATTAGGAAGAGCAGTGGTCCTAATACAGATCGCTGTGGTACTCCATTAATTACATCACCCAAACTTCAGCATTGACCCTTTATCTATAGACTATTCTAATCAAAAACATTATTGGTAAGAGATGAGTGGGTTTTGGATGTGGTCAAGAAGCATAAGAAACACAGAAGTACATTAGTATTAAATCATAACTATTGTGAGCAGATCCTTTTTCCTTTGCTCTGAATGCAAAAATTTGCCGTCAGGTACAATATGCCATCATTTGATGCCTCTGTATACGAGTGTTTCTTTCAGCTGAAAGATTCTTAAAGGTGCCCCTTATAATGTACATGGTACATGCTCAGAGAACTGCCAGTAAAGAATCCTGCCCTACAATGACCCATTTCAAGCACAGCTTATATCCACAAAACACAATATTGAATTCTTTCCAAAAGATCTCAAATTTACTTTGAAAACTGTGCTTTCTTTTGGGATTATATTTTAACTGTGACAGGGAAGGAGCTAGAACCTTCAGATCATTTTTCACAGAAAGCTTTTCCCCTGAGCAAAGCAGTTAAAGTGTTTAGTACATTATTGCATGCAGCCAGCAGCATGACTTTTGTTCATATTCACAGTACAATTATATCTAAAACCTGAAACGCCCTGTTTATCAACATCATATCTTTTCATTTTAATCTTTTGTGACAGAGGGTGAAAAAAAGATTACTTTATTATAGGTATGTCTTTTTCTGTCAGTTAAAAAATACTTGTAAAATACTTGGAAAGCAGGATGAGACATTTCTTGGCTGATAGTTAATTTAAGATCATCGTAGTTTCACTAGTAAAATGTAAACCTTTAACATAAAACATATTGCAGAAAAATATTTCTACATTGATTCTGTGCATTATTTTTATTTTCTAATGCACTTAAAACTCTGGTAACATGGTATTGACTACTTTTGACATCTTTGTCTATGTTTTCTCCCATATATTAGTTTTATTGTGGTGATTCATTTTTAATTACTCTGTTGGTCTTGGAAAATAGAACAATAATTTAGCTCTTGAAAAATTTAAATGCCTCTTATCAGAATGGTGGAAAACATTTGCAGTATTCATGGACTGAAACTTATATTTGAAAAAAGTTTAAGCAGGAAGGCAACATAATTAAAGTTTCATAAATTCAGGCACTCTTATACTACTCAAATATTCCTAGTATAATTTAGCCGTGCAAGCCAATTTATTCTAATATACTTGCATATGATGGTAACCAATGAACTTCTTTAAGTTCCCTTTTTTATTTTGTTTTAAACTTGTCTAGTTTTCAACTTATAGCAATTAATCAACAGTGAGATCAATGTATGAGAATGTGGTTCATTTTGATTAAGGAAATACAACACAACTGGGTGAAAAAGCCAGCCAAGCCATTTTAAATCCATCCCTGAAACAAAACCCTGTTTATGACTTCAATTGATGACTCCAGCATCCATCTGACTCCAAAGTCATGACATCTGTCTGATGCCATCTCTTTATCCAGCTGGCAACTTTACATTTCACCCTTTGCTTTCATGAGCACTGATGACTAGGCTCTTTGATGAATTCCCTCCAGCAATTTGTGTCACTCAGTTCTCATAACCTATTTATACTGTGAATTACATCTCACAGTTATACCTCCAGGAAGAAGGCACATATTCTACATTGCAATAAATACTATGGTCTAGGTTCTACTCATTGTTTTATAATGTGATTATTGACACATTTGTCCAAAACTGCAATCCGTTTGTAAAATGTTATCTAAATTAATTTCTATATGTGATTGGTTATAAAATGTTAAAATGTTTAAAAATGGCCATACAGTGTATAATAGTTCCACATTTTTATGGCTTGGTTCCCAAAAGATTAATAAAATTCAAGATATTTACTCTTGTTTCCCAGAGTTTGCAGGACGTTAACATTTACATTGGAACTGCCAACATATTTTTGATTATTTGAAAAATGTTAGCAGGAGCCACAAATATAGTAATCAAAATGGTTCACAGAAGTAAAAGATAAGATAATAAGCAGAGCTGCTAATTAAGCTTCATGTTTGTAAGCAAAGCATTAGTAATAATTTATTTTGTTATTCTTCTTGCAGTTGCACAGAAATAGTAGGAAAGAATCTACTTTGCTGACTTCATCATATTTAGTCTGATTCTATTCAATGCAGCTCATTTGGACCCACAAGGGAGGGAATAATGACTACAGCAAGAAATAGCACAGCTTTACAATAGAAGTGTTTGTACAATCAATTTCGCCTTTCCCTTTTTGTGCTATCATTTTTTCCTTTCCGCCAGTATTCCAAGGTTGTTTGAAAATGACCGTTTATATAGCATACTCAACATGCATAAATGAAAAATATAAACTGCTTAGTTGCTGTGGAGGAATATTCTTCAGTTCCAAACCACAGTCAACATACAGTACAGTTATCATCATCACTGCAGATTTGCAACACTGCATCATTGCAGATTTACTTGTACTAAGTACATTAACAAAAAATACTCTTCTCTTAGAAATGTAACCCTATTTTTCATTCATTACAAATCCAGATTTGCTCTTTAGAATAAACATGACCTTACACCCAACCAGATTATACCATGAAAATATTTATATATTTATTTGAAAACTAATCAACAAATATAGGTAATCTTAATACTAGTTGAAACCGTACATGCCTTCTTACTCAATTGGCAAAAACAAATTTAGTTACACTTCGGTATAGAGATTGCAAATTCACATATAAGTCTCTTGTAATCCAAACTTTCCTTAAAATGGTGTTTTATATGGGGAGTAAGTATCTCATGCTAATGAATAATTGCATGGTTATTAACTGAAATCATATTTATCATTTATAGTTTTGTTTATTAATGCCTACTTCAATGTTGACACCTCTGTTTACAGTACTGTATGTACCTATAAAGTGTGATTTTGAGATATTGTGTGATTTTCCACAGATTGAAACCACCCTGTTTTCAGGTGAGTAATAAACACAAATAAGTTTCCCTTTGAAGCATTGCAGAAATGCTTGGTGCATGAGCCATATTGTCTCATAGACCTTTGTCTGTAGCCCTTAATGAAGCAGGTGAAGGGCTTTGTATCTCAAAACCAGCTGTAGGAGCCAGTTAAGTAATTAACAATTATGTAATTGAGCTTGTGCTGCTAGTCAGAGACATGTCACATTATATAAAATAATCCCATAATAAACCCAGGAGCAAACAAACAAATACTGATATACAGTACTGAGGCATTTGTTATTTTTTAAATGAAATGGAAAGTTTTCTAAAAATGTGTTGGAAGGCAATATGAGATAAGATCACTTTATTGGCCATATACAATTTCTTGTATTAGGAAACTGTCTGTTCACATACCCCCGCTTGTTCTCCATGAGACACAGACAGGGAGAGAAGCTTGGGGTCAGAGCACAGGGTCAGCTATTGTACAGAGCCCCTGGAGCAGTTGGGGTTAAGGGCCTTGCTCAGGGGCCCCATGGAGTAGGATTGCGCTGGCCACGGGATACAAACCAGCAACCTTTCAGCCACCGGCGCAGATCCTTAGCCACAGAGCCACTGCACCTCATCTATAACCCTTATAGTTTAAAATTACTGGGTAGGTGCTTTGAGTATATAAACCATTTGATTAAATTTCTTTATTGCTAAAATTTTATTTCTTTATTGTCTATTGCTCCCATTTCAAAACAACAAATGTGTAGCAGGTTGTACCTAAATATAGTCAAGGTGTGTCGAAACCTTGTTCAGAGTAACTGCAAATTGCTGAATGTGGCATTTTCATTTTTTAATACCATTTTTAAACCACTGCTGGCTCACAGATCTTGGGTCCTGGGTTCAATTCTAGACTAGGCATGCTATATTGTTCAAGGATATGCTCCAGATTACCTGAAATAAGCAGATTTCAGATAATGGATGGATGGATGATTTTCACTGCAAAATCATTTTTATCCTAGCCCTTAAGGCTCAAATGTGAAAGGTAATTTTAAGATCCAAAGGTTTCATTTTGCAACTAAAAATATAAAGTCTATGTGAACAGACTGTTAAGCTGATAAAGTAGAGGTTCCGTTTCATTTCTTCAAGAATTGATGGATGGACAGATGAATGACACTTCTTTTATTATTTCCTCCAAAAAATAAAAATAAAAATTGATATTTCAATCCTTATTGAAATTTGAATACTGTTATATACTTTCTGGGATGAGACTGCTAAACAAGTCACAAAACATTTTATACAATAAAATTTATTTCATCATTTAAAAGAACCTAACCTGGGAACCTAATAGCATACATTGTAATCATTGTTCATCCCACCTTTGTGAGCATTGAACTCAATGTCAAGGTTGAGTGGAGACCATTGGAGCTGGGTGATTAAAGTTAATTTTGATATGTATTGTCACATGAAGCATGTTCTGATGGAAATAACTTCTGTGCTAATCTCATAAAAATTAGAATGTGGACCAGTGACCAACTTGTGTGAAATGAGCAGTAATTGAATACTGAGGAAGCCAAACAGGATAGCTCAGTAAACGAAAAACAGCAGGGACAGAAACAGATGGCAACTGTTGTTTTTCCATTTATGTCTTGTCTACTCTATTTGTCATTTGCAGCTGGTTCTCATTCTGGAAGAAAATGCTGCGCTTTGTACTAATCACCACAACTTCCCATTTAATGGTGTTGCTCTTGGTTATTAACCAGGTGTTGCTTTTCATGGTATGCATTTAAAAGTAAATAACATGAATATCACAGGAACTGAAGTGTTTTACTTTGTGCTGATCAGATTCCATTCCAGGCACCACATGTATCCCACTGGTGTCAAAAGCTACTCTCACCAAGGTAGAACACTGCTCTAACCTGAAAAGGATTATTCATATAATCATTAATTTTGCCTTTCTTTTTCAACTATTGTTTAAATTCCACCAACTTTAATCTCAATAGGAAGAATTCTGTCAGAACACAGTCCATTTAATAAATGGAGCTGCCTGCCAGTTGAGTTTCTTTTTTTTTCTCCCAGTAACTCAGAATACAAGGTTGCATACTGTACTTAGTTTACAAATCGAGAATCTGTATGACAATCATTTATATGGTATGTGCACCTTGATCAAGGAGCCGTGGGTTTTATACTAACTGTAATGAAGTCCTAAGAAAGTGAACTACTGATGACTGAGATTTCCCTAGCTGTTACATCATAATGTTAACGAGAAGGTGAGGAAGAAACGGATAAAATAAAACAGGTAAATATCCTGTGTGTTAGCATTGCCTCTCATTTGACATCAGGTCACTGTTACCCTGAAACTGACCTAATAAGGCAGAATAATGAACATTGCTGACATCATTTTTCTTTGTAACTAACAACTTCCCATCATCTGTCTGACTTTTCTGTCTGATTTTAGATGCACTATAAAGTTCTGTATGCATTTTTTCATATGGATATTAATTTCTCAGACCCTAAAAGCAAAATAACAGGTGCAGTGGACTCTAACTTCAGAAATTCAATTCTCTTTCTAATAATGCTTAGAGTGTACAAAATATAAAAGGTGATAGATACTGTTCCAGAGAGACTTAATCTTATCCCTCTATTGAAATGTCTAAATGTATTAAGAAATGTAAGTACATTTTGTCCTCTGAATTTGATTTATGGAAAAACAGTATGAGCAAGACAGTATGCCCAGTAAATATTGGCAGCAAAATCCCTTTAAATACATTTTAGCTGCATGTCCAATCCCTGCACTTGAACACAAGGTAGTCCTATACAGTTCTTCCTGAAGAACATACAGAAGTACTATTTCTTAAGCACTGCAGGAAGCCCAAGGCTTTTACAGTAATCTTTTTCAATACAGTGCTTTTTTACGTTTGTCCCAGATCATTTCTGGAAAATTGGCTGTTTCCACTAATGTAGAAAGGCTTTCAAAATTTTTTCATTAGTTACATTGACATTTTCTACACTACTTTAATTCTCCTAAACTTTCAAAAGATATGGTGTGCCTCGCCCTTCTGAAGTGACTACGAAAAGTATTGTAGTCTGAAAGCTCTCCCTGTCTCTAAGTGCTTTACGTATGATCTGCAGGAGGTCTAAGGAAGAGGTTGAAAACACCATTACTCATATATTGCTATAGAATACAATAGAAACAAGAGTTTAAAAAAGGACATTATTTTATCATTTGTCCCACTTATGGTACATACAGTACATCACCGCACTATTGACATGTGCGTGTACATATGAAGTTGATAATCAAGTTATTAAATACAAATTTAAATCGCCCCCCTGGGGATGAATAAAATGTTTTGAATTGAACTGAAATTTAAAACTAGACTAGCCACACAGCTACATACCGTATTGAATTTCAAAACAACTGCCTTTTCCTCTTTAACCTTCCTTATTCCTTAATGACTTGCCACTCACCAAGGTTTACGCAGATGAAAAGTAGTGATTATCTTAATTAGTTTCCAACTCTTTTAATAGATTGTGTTTAATTCTTACATCTATAACTTGAATTAAAATAATTTATTTACAAAATATAGGAAGACAGGAAGCAAAAAATAATTAATTAAATAAATAATTAACCTCATAATTAATAGCATGTATACACTTTTGGATGGACTTGACAAATGAAAAATCAAACTTTCCCTAACCATTGTAACTCAATGTTTTTTTGTTTTCTTCCAATAGTGCCCAATTGCAAAACACAAATTACAACATGTTCTTTGCTGATTTTAATTAAAAAAAAAACACAAAGACTTTTCTGATTTCAAGGCAGGGGTGCACAGCCTTAGTTCTGGAGGACTATTATGAGTTCTTATACTGTAGGTCTTTATGCATCAGTTCTACTCATCGTGCAGGCACCAGTCCAATCCACTCCCTTGCAGTACTTTCATACATCCAGTGCCTTAAATGGTCACAACCTGAGGAGTTGTCAACCTCATTCTCTTAGTTCTCAAGATTGGCACTTGGAAGTTGTTGTTCAATTAAGAATACGATTTATTTAATCAAGGGAACTCTGTTTCTTGAGAAAGTATTCATTTTTTTTCAAATCATGTCTAAATTAGTTAATTTAGCAAATATGTTACTTCATGGAACCACAATTTATTTGTTCCAGGTCTTTGGAAATTGAAAATGTATTTTTTACCTAAAGTACAAAACCTGCTGGACTAACACACTGCAGAAAGATTGGGATTAGATCTGATACAATATGATATAATCTGCTTTTATATCATCACAGTTTAATGGCCTCTGTTCTATATCATCCTTAAAGCTTAATACCCAGAGAAAGGGTTGTATTGTTACAAAATTAGTAGCTCAGGTGAAAAAAAAAACACAGAAATTAAAGTGGCTTTTAAAGACCAAATTTGTTACATAGTTTAACCAGTGTATAGAATTATCTTGCATGAGAAGGATGTGGAGTCATTCATACAAAGAGAGTTGCTTCAGGTGCTGATAATTAACTGATTGATTGGATGCATAGATGTTTTGGAGGGAAAACATGAAGTTTGCTGCATGTCTGAAAAACTGAAGAATTTTACCACCAAATACACCTGTGAAAAAAAACATGCATACAGGTTTTCTGTAATATTATGCCTTACTCTATGACAAAATAGACAACTTTTAAAATATTTTAGTACTCATTATTGAACACCAGGAAGGTATTATTTTACATGTATAATATAAGGTACAGTTTCTAAATGTAGGCAAGATATAAAGCTAAATTATCTAATGCATCTTACATTATTCTTACAAAAAGTCTAATGTCATTAGGTTCACAATATTGAATATAACACATAAGTAAAACCAAAAGGTATTTTATGTTAAAAATATCCACACTTTAATGTTAACACTTATTCCTATGTGTCTGGAACTCTCGTTTTCACAGTGAAAATGAATTAGTACAGTAGTAAAAAGAGACCCTTCATCAAAGCTCACCTCAGTGCTCTCTTATTTTAGTAGTCTTGCTTTTAAAAAAGAAAGAAGTGCTGCTGAAAGTGTAGACATACATTTACTTAAAGTATGTTGATCTGCCCCACTGTGTGAGACTTCTATTTTTATTTGACTTCCCAGCATTAATGTCAAGGCCTAAGAGTAATGTGTTACCACTACACCTGCAAGATTTAGTCATTTTGTCAAGATGAGATAAAGTGAATATATCACAGAATGGTGCTTGCACAATGCAGTCAATGGTCAGAAAATCTATGTACTTATACGTTGAGAGGGACTGGATATAACCCAATTAAATGCAAATATCCGTGATATTATGATCAATGTTTTGGGACTTCATTATTCCAAGTGTTCTTTTTTGTCTTGAAAGAATGAAAGAACCTATAAATAAATAAAGTTTAAGAGACATTTCAAGCTTTTTATAAATGTGTTGATGACTGATTAATGACTACAGTACATCTGAGCATATGCTTTTTAAATACAGGAAGAGCCTCATCTCCATTCTTAAGTTACCTGTTTGTTAAATTCACACTCTGAACATTGCTAATTAATACAGTACCCAAAAGGGTTTGTCATAGACATATGTCACAAACTTTTAATGTACTGTAAGCAGCTGGAAAACTATCTAACTTTGCTTTAACTAATCAAATTGTAAAGTTATTTACAGTAGCCTTACAGTATATTAATTACTAATTAAAGACTTTAAAAATCACTACTAGTTCTACAAAGTTTCCTATTCCAATGTTCTGCTGTGAAAATTATTTTGAACTCCATAATTCTGTTATTATTCAGAATTGTATTCTGTAGATGGCACAGGAATGTAGATAAAGTGCCCCTCTAAGCTGTATCAATGCTGTACATTTAATGATATATACATAGTGCAGATGGGCTCCAAAAAGTCTCCAGGCTGATTTCTTCCCCCAGACAACAGGGCATACAGTGGGTAACTAGCCATCCCAAAAGGAAATATTTACCAGTTGGGGATTTGTAGGGTGAGTATCAGAACCAAACATGATGGCAACTCAGCTAATCACCAACCTGCAATATCATACTTTAAAACTGTAGCCCAGGTCACTTTCCACTGGTTGAATCACTGACTTGAAATTACTCTTGGTCTGGCTTATACAATCACGTGACTGCAAGAAGGTTGAGCCAGGACTTCATTTTTCCTCCAAGAAGCCATACTAAGAGAGTGATTCAGTAAAGTACAGAATTCTGCCAAAGATATTTTTCCTGAAAACGGACCAAATCTTGTGTTTGTGAATCCACTGTTATTATCACCTGATCAACGAAATTAGACAGTTAAACTCTTTGGTTTGTCGACATCCAGAATATCTGAGAATATTCTGAAGTAAGTTGGAACAAACCGAGTTCCTCCTTGGCTACCTTGTGGCAGGACCTCAAAAAGACAAACTGTGCACCAACCGTGTGTTTTTCAAGATCAAAATCAGCAAGACACTACTTTGGCAAAGCTGCCTGAGCCCCAGGGCAAGGCAAATGCTCTTTCTCTCTCTCCTCTGTCTGCAAAGGTACCCTTCAAGCACAGAGAAGCTGCCATGGACAAATTCACCTACTGTAACTCCTTTTATCATCATTTTATTATTTCTCGTGTGTTAATGCATCAGATTTACCGAAGCCATTAATTAATTTTTCTTGAATTATACCTGACCACGCCCATGAACCTCATTAGCGCTACTTTGTATTCTGTCAGGAGGCTTTAAATTCAACTTTATTCTTGCTCACAATAATATCTTCAATGATATTTTCAAATCTTTCCTAACCTTCTAGCAGCTGTTATGTACTTCTGCAGCCCTTCAGAAATAAAGATCACTGAGACTTTGGAAATTAATCTGAAGGGAATATGTGATGACCTCACCCTTATCTAAGGTAGTCACAGGGATCTATACACATGGAAAAACCCACAGTGACCGGAGTAGGAAGATGCAAGAGGCTTTATTATAGAGTTCTAAAGTTTTACATTTTAGGACACCAGAGAGGTCTCCAACTTTTTGTTTATGAGTTATAACTAAATACTTCCCAAAACAGCTTCTACTAATACCTGGCAAGCCCTTTACTGTATATACTATATATACACTAATTAGAACCAATGTGTGAATGTGAACACTAACCTTTCTCCAATAATCTAATAATTAACTTAATTACCACCTAGTGAGCCTATTTACAAATCTTTTATGTTTTTGGTTGCTTCTAGTGGCAAGTCTGCTGCTACAGAAGTTTCTTCATAGGTCAGCCTGCCACGGTATATCAAATCGACATCGTGTGTCTTTCTTTTCTCTTTTTCCTTTGCTTATCTCTTCCAAATCCCTGGTTTCCCCCTTTTCTACTTCATTATTCCTGTTTTAATATTTTTGTTGGATTTGCACAGTTAGCTTAAGTACCAAGTCTTTCATGCCATGATAATTGTTCTCATTTGTTCAATATTGTAAAATATATGGAACTACCGTATGTAATATTCTTCCTTTTCCATGAAAAATTAATAAACAAATTGAACATAAATGTAAATAGTGTGAAACTATTTTTATCCAGCTGTATCTGCTGAAAGTCCTTGAAAAATGGCACAAATATATACTGTACACTCACCTTCTGCTATTAGAAAGCAGCTCAATTGATATTTTTTTATCACCTGGGAAGTCTCTGTTTCTTGAGTCACTTGTTGCTTCCCTTTTGAGCTTACTTAATGTTTTTAAAATTGAGCATCCTCCTTATTTTTCACATCATGTTGGAAAATGTTACATGTGCTTCCGTTGTTACAAAAGAAGTAAGGAAAGCACTTCTGCTGGTAGCAAAACCTGAAGTGACTGAAAGCGCCTGATTTTTAAAATCTCTGATTTTTTAAGTATTTGTCTAGCTAAACACTGTACTGAGTTAAAAAGACTAACTGAATAACATTCTGGCAATAGTTGAAAGAAATCTATAATAATTTGCATATTTATGCATATAATATATATAATGTACAGTATATAAAGTTGTGTACAGCATAAACCAATTATTTATTTGTAATGATTCTGTACATTTTTTTCTCCAAATTTGAACTGTGAAACAATGGTTCAGTATAACAGGCACTGTTCAACTTTTGGCAGTTGTTCCAATGAATATTTTATTACTAGTATGGTATTGCCCTCCTCTGAGAGTGGGACTGGGACTACACATTATGAACAGTATTTTTTTCTTAAAGCAGATTTTACATAGCATGTACCTTTCTGAGCAAGAAGTACCCAACATTTGCACATTTGTGTACAGAGAAATGATGATCCAAGGGTTTATACCCATATTATTATTGTATAAAGAATTGCTCTTTCAAGTGTTTCAAGTGTGTTTTTCAGTGTGTACATATGATGGAAAGTACAGATACCCATGTAGATACAAAACTGGTATCAAAAGAGTTTGATATACAGAAACTACGTCAGAAAAATACTGTTTCAGAAAATTTGTAATTCATAACTCACCAAAGAAAAACAGAAAATAAAAAATACATTCAAAAATACCTAAAAAAGCTGTAGAATTGACATGTTCATGACATTTAATCAGTAGGATTGCTCAAAGATGTAGTGGAGCATGAAATAGATATAGGCTGGAATTCTTTTTTAACTCAATTCAAAGACAAACATTTCAGTCTTTGAGGAACAACAAGTTACAGTAAAAAAAGCTGAAACAATATATTATGTTAGGATCTTACTTATAATGTTAATTTGAATTCAAAAAGTGGAATTGAAAGCTTATATATGAGATACTGTAGATAAAAGCAGATTTAACTGATATGTTCTGAACTGATTTAAAGCAGCTTATCATCAGGTCAAAATTACATAGTTGACTAGTTAGGCAGTAAAATGGTTATCAGGTCACTTCATGCATGTCTGTATTGCATGATTTAGTGTCTTTAACCTGACATCCTGCAGAGAACGTGAATGAGATATTAAAAACAGTTTGTTGTGCAGGCTTTGCATTTTGAGTCTTACAGTCTATTGTTCAGTTTTATTGTATCTATGATGCCCCCAGATTAATCAGAAACAAGTCAATGATTAAGTGGCAACAGATTAAAATATGGCTGCTTTTACTAGTCATCCACAAGCCACGCGAACATTCACTGTGATACCTTTCTTATTTAATATGTATTTTGATGCTGATGTAAATCAGTTGCTGGTGAGCTTGTTCTTTCTTCTGTCTGACTTATAGAAGTCATCTGTCAACACTGATGCATCTTATTGTAAAATACTGTTTTTTGCAGAATTTCTACTCCCCATACATATAAAGGAAAGCATTGTCCATAACAAACTAAAAACAATTTTGTTAAGTTTAGCAAAAAGAGCATTTGAATCTTCCTCACTTACTGGTATAATGTTCAAAAGCTCAATTGACATAGTTTTGTGACACTTTACGATGTTCATAAAAATGACAAACAGTCACTGTATTCATTGTTTAAGTCTAGTTGTTTCCTTCGATACCCAAAGAAAATGGACCTCCTTTCATTGACTCAATTTTAGGGGCAACGAAATGTGACGTAAGCACAGTGTTAATAATGCAGAATCTTTTTGGCTATTTCGCTGTTGGGAAAGGCAGACCTCACTAACAATAATAATAATAATAATAATAATAATAATAATAATAATAATAATAATAATAATAATGGCACAGTGTGATTAGCAGTGACAATTGGAAGGCAGTATTTCACAAGAAACGTGTGACAAAGAATTACTTCTGTTGGTAAAGAAATGCAATAAGTGTATAAACGTAATACATGCATTTTTGTCGAGCTCCCCAAAACAAATTACTGTACAGTATGTGATTGGCACATGCAAGCATGTTAGTCACCCAGGTAAGCAGGTAAGTTGAATGAGGATTCATACTGTATGTGTGAGATTTCATGAGTTGGTGTGTATGCACAAGATTTGGTCCTTCATCCCATGTCATACATACTTGCGAACATCTGAAGTGAGAAGCTGAAGATCACGGTTGTGCAGTGATGACAACGTCATTTACAAACAACAACAGACATGCACCCCTAAATATCCAAGCTAGATAAAATGAACTTCAAGCATAAGTTTAAAAAATACACACGTAATGACAATTTATTGGATTTATTGTATTAACATATTCATGCCAATAAACATTTAATGAGGTCTGAACATAATTTGGCGTCAATGGGAAGACATCACAAAACACAAAAAATCAAAGAAGAATGTTGACCGTACTGTACATTGCTTCAAGTGCTTCAGGCATAAATTTTCATTATTCTGTATTGTTTTAACTTACACTTGATGTTCATTTTACTTAGTTTTTGCCTAATAATTGATCCAAAATTGAGGCAGTGTGTCATATACAGGTAGCTGAAAAAAACAGAAAGAGACTTACACACGCCTGTGTGTAAAATGTGAGCTTCTTCTCTACCTTTTCATTACCAAAATAAAAGATACAGACTGATGTGTTGTTGCATGTATTATGTATCAATTAATTAAAAAATAAATTTAATTAAAATTAAATTAATTAATTTGACCACTGTAGATCTGTATTTATTCAAAGATTTTAAAATGTTTACTCTATTATAAGACACATGGCATTACCCCCCAAAACTAAATTATCAATCAGATGCTCAAATTGTTGTCCTTTAGTGTGAAGTCTTACATTTTCTTGCAAACAAAAATAGTCTGACTATGTGCTGCCTTTCTATGGATTTCTTTGCATAATTTTCTTGAAACATTTGCAAGTTCAGTGAGTTTCTGCCTTCTATTAGACACCTGAAGAAGGCCCCACGGCCGAAACGTTGTGTTTTCTTTCTTCTCTTTTTCAGCATGGAATAAACCTATTACTTGTTCTTTTGCAGTCTATGGATGCTGACGCAGCTACCCACCTGTTCTATTAGATATATCCCTAAAGCAGTTCCTGGGGATATTTCAGACCGATTTGAAATGGATTTAAATCAGGAACCAGAGGCAGGCTTTGAATGTTATTGACCATGAACTGCAATTTCACATACATAGAAATATGAAAAGATATGTACTTCTACTGATAGCTGTACAAGCCTGTTAGGACCCCAAGTGTCTAGGGGTAAAGAGATGTAACATTTAGGATAATTCTTTTGGAAGCAGGTGGGTTCTGGTGAGGGACTAGGAAGCATGATAACAAAGGTGGGTGCAAAAGTGATGTAACGAACAGTTCTTTCCGGACCCTATGCGGATGACACAATCCTAAGAAGTGGGAAACACTGGGGAAACGTCATGCAGGAATACGGGGCTGAAGACAAGGGGGCATGTCCAAGGTGCGCTGGTGCACAGGGGAGGTGTGGGCGAGGCGAACAATCCAAAAGAGTAATCCTTAGAGAGTATCCAAACAAATGGGTAAGTCCAAAACCAGGAGATCCATCAAAACACGGAATTAAAACCAGAGGCTGGGTCGGAACCGGCGGACAGGGAACAGGAACGGGAACAGAGATTAAAACCTTAACGGGACCAGACGCTTCCAGGTCCCGGACTCGCACGATACGGAAATCAGATGCGGAGCCCGGATGAGCGTCAGCGCCTGGCTTTTAAGGTGGGCTGGGAATAGGGAGCAGGTGCACAGAATAAAGTCTAAAGTGAAAGGGCTAGAGCGCCCTTAAGGAGGGGGAGCTATAATCGTGACAAGTGATGATTTTAAGTGACTGGTAAGACACGATAACACACAGGGGTAAGGAATTAGAGTGGTGCCAAAGAAAAGAAAATAACAAACAAAATGGAGCTGGCTAGGAAAGTGAGGGAAAGCTAACCTAACTACAAAAGAAAACCCAAAACACACAGTCTTCGGCGTCTACAACACCCTAGCTAACCTCCACTGACTACCCAAAACCATACAAGACAAACGGCACTCACCCGTACTAAACTAGTGTTACTAATACAAAATCACCTAAGTGTGTTGAATGTACCCAACAACCTAAACTAAACTTATACAGAAAAGTTCACACAAAAACACAATTGAACTAGGAATACAAATAAGGGAAAACGAGAGTAATCAACAGGAACAGGGTACAAAAGAACACAAAGGTTGAACATGTAACTCGTTAAGGCAAGGTAATGGCAAAACAAGGATAAACACAAACAAACTAACAGAAACCAACAAAACAACAAAACCGAAGCTATACAAAAATACTGTAACACTTCGGGGTTCAGGCAGGCGCCCTTGCCATTGCCGCTTATGGTCATCCCCCCACCGTCAGGGACGCAAACCTGGGCCTCCGGCATCACTCAACAGGGACCCAGCCTGTTGAGCTGAAGAGAGATCTTCCCCCAGCCCAGCGGCTGTGGGCCATGCTATTACAGGGAAGGGCGGTGACGTCACCGCTCTGGTAAGCCAGCTTTCACACTCAATGGTGGCCGTAAGCGTTACAATACACACACAAAGCAAAACAACAAACCAACAAAGCCGAAGCAAAAGCGAAACGAAGCGATAACCAAAGCAAAATCAAATGGGACCGAAGTCAAACGAAAGGCTTCTCCTTCCTGAAAACATCCATGTTATATACTGAATAAGATGCAGTCTGATTGGCTGAGAGGCTGATTGATGATGATTTCATATGGAACAGTGGTATAATGGTGGGCCAATGGGGGAGGGAGAACAATCAAAGGTCAGCACTGTGGAACATAACAAAAAACACACACAGACCACACACTGGGACGTAACAAAGCCTATACGTTATATTAAAAGTGACTACATTACATTTATGATATTTTCACAATATGTAAGCTGACTTTTTGTTTGAGTGGCACACAAAAATTATCAACACTGCATAGACATAGTGACTCATATTGAGCAAATTCCATTTTTGAAAAGAGAAAGGGAACAAAACGCATTCTTGTTATACATATAAAAAGCACAAGAACAAGGATATATTCTAGCATGAACAGTGGGTAGTGTAAATGTCCTGATAATGAAATAGGATTTTACATCTGAAACTCAAAAGAGCACGATGCTCCTGAGTCCCACATGGCTCAGAATGCAGATTGCGGTTTTGAGCTGACTAGGATATTCTCAGCTTTGTCTGTGCAGCAGCATCCACTGTAACCCCCGCAGAGTGCCTCTAAGGTTATAGTCAATGAGAGAAACATCAATTTTTTAACTGATGCAAAATGCAGGATTCATAACAAGTAAAATTCTCTGGCAAGTGCACATTTCAGAGGAAACCTAGCATAGGCATCACATCCCTTATGGTGCTATAAATGAAATTCAAAATAATGAATACATTAAAAATTTCAAATTGAGAAACATAAAAAACAATTTATGATTCCAATTTAAAAAAAAAATCTGTGAAGAAGAGTGCAGCAGGCGGATAAACTGATCTGCCACTAGAGGTCACCAATCAGTCTCTTATTATTGTAAATAGACTCACTGGGTGTTAATATGATAATTATTATATTACTGGTAATGGATGGAGATTTATATGGGTGTAAAAACTGGTATGTTGAAAGTGGGATTGTAGCAGTTTTGTGGTCGTTTTGTTCTTGGAAATATTGCAATAAAGCCTCCTGCACTTTACTTCTTCAGTTTTTGTTTGGTGTGTGCAAAGTTCCTGAGACCCCCCCTAAATAAGGGTGAGGTGTGTGACAATGAGTACATTTACTGAAATTAAGTTTACATCATTAAGAAATAAAAAATTGTAAATGACAGGAGAAAAATAATATCAGTTACAGTAAAACATCATGAAAGAAAAGCTTTGTAAGTTAATCATAAGCCATAAGTTCACAATTCTTTGAATAGGCCACCAAGCTTTATATACACTCATTATATAGGCCTATAAAAACTGATGAAAAAAAGAAACACAACACCTCCTCCTTCACACTCTGGCCCTCCTGTCCGCGTGGAACAGGCTGAAGAGTGACTCATCCATTAAGAGGACCTGATGCCACTGCTGATGAGTCTATCGCAGGCTCTGTCTGGTCCAAGCCAGTCAGGTGTGACGTCTAGGAGGTATGAGCAGAGGGCCTCTGACAGGTTACTTTGCTCTAAGGCCAGCAGCATGGATCCTCACTGTTCTGTCAGTGATGCGGGCATTGTGTCAGCCAGCAGTTTCAGCAGCAGTACAGGTGGCAGATCGGAAACAATCTCTCAGATGGACCAGTCTGAGGTGTCGGTCCTGCTCTGGTGTAGTGACTCGAGGGCGACCGGATCTTGCACGGTCATCTGTCCTGCCAGTCTGCTGAAACCTTCTCTGCAGTCGGGACAAAGTGGAGCTTTTTAAAGGTGTCCTGATCAGGCATTGTTCCACCTGGACCTCGTTGGGTAAAAGTGCACCTAACGAGCTTTCGTGTGATTGGCAAGTTGCAATGCCTCACTGCACAAACTGCATTGCTGGTCAGAGGGCTTAAAACAAATTGACAACTTTTTATGAAGTAGTTCAGGTGGGTAGCTGCGTCAGCATGCGTAGGCTGCAAAGGAACAAGTAATAGGTTTATTCCATGCTGAAAAAAAGAAGAAAGAAAACAAAGTTTCGGCAAAGTTATGACGGTACATAAGCTATAACTAAAGTATAGCTTCAACAAAAACAGAAAGCACTATAATTCAAAAGTGATATATTGTACAGTATGTGGGTTATTTCCCGCGTGTACCGTATGACAATGGCATTCCTAACTATCTTTACACAATGTAATTGTACTTGATATACTTTTAAGTAGAGTGTATTAGTTATTCATGTTCACAGAACAACAGATGGTAGTAATGTACTTGAAACAACTCTTTATAACACAAAATATGTTGCATGATTTATGTAGGTCACAACAAAATAAATAATTGATGACATTGCAAGTAAGAGTTTGAGTCACTTTATTCATCTTTCTTCATCGGAAAAGTCACAGATAAAACACGTGGCTTAGAAACTTGAAAAAATATAATGTCTTGCTCTCAATTGTATTTTTAATGTATTTGTAGCAATTGCAACAATTTAGGATATTATTGCTTAAAATATAAAACATAATACAATATTTAAAAAATGGCTTTTCCATAATGAATTGATAAGCAGAATGATTACTCTCAGAATGATCTCCCTGGAAACGGAATTAATTAAAACAACATGCTTGATAATACTTGGTAGAACACTCCTATGTTCTATTCCACAATTTGAAAATCCATAGAAGAAATGCATATTTTGACACACAAGCTTTGCAGTGATTTACTTAACTTTTTTCTAGATAACTTGCCATTGTGGTTTGAGAAATTGTGGGTATTCCATCGTTGAGTTTGCACGAAAGAAAAGGGTACCTCTTCAGAAGTCATGTACTGCTTGCAAAGTAGCTGATTTTGAGAAACAGCTAATATTGCTTGAAGAATTTAAAATCTGTCTGTGCTGTAGCTTTTATTTAATTGAACAGAAAGTCTCCTTGCTCTTATAAGTTGCTCTGTTTGCATCTTTTTGAATGGATTTTTATCACCTTTATCACGTTTGTCTGATACAGCCAGTTGTATGGAGAGTGAAATAAAAGCCCACACCCAGTTTTCCTTCCAACTACTACAAGGTGATAATGCGCTAGCTGGCTAGCACGAAACAATCCCTCTTGAGTTCTTTCCGAGCATCGTGGAGATGGTCTGGAGAGTCATTCATGTTATTACGTTATTATTAATATTAATAATATTAGATATGTACAATTATCAGATATGTGAATATAGTTTGCATAGTGTTTCATTGTGAGAGAATTGCAATTATATATGTCTTTGTATTAACAGTTAAAACATATATTTCATATCTGAAAATATGGTGTTTTATTATGCTGGGAGTGTGAAGATTGAGTGAGCACCGAGAGATTAACCATGAGATAAACACAGTGAGATTACTGAGATGGATAATGTTAGTAAATATGTTGAGTTTAACCACCAAAACAAGGCGAAAAATCAGTCACATGACTTTGAGGCTGCATTTCAAAAGCTTAATCTATCAGCAACAAAAGAAAGTTTACACGATAGGCTATCTCATACTGTCAGCTGTATGTTGCTTAAGCCGTTCTTATTTGGCATTTAGTCATAGAGGTTGGAAGACAACCCCCCCTTCCCTCTGGCCACCTGACTCCCCATTTTTAACCATTCTGTGTCCGAATTGCAGCGGGCGAGAGAGAGTAGGTAGAGACACGGACAGAAAAAAGTGAATCCTAGCTACAATACATTTACATTTACATCACAATACATTATATTTTTGTGATGAGGGGAAGCAAAACATCAGAATTTACTGCTAGTAATTAGTGTAAGATTTATAGTTGAAATCTGAGCCTACGTACAGAGTTAAAATCTTGACATACAGGAATGTTGGAAATGTGTAATTTTTCTGGAGCAGAAATACAAATAGAAAGTAAATGCTTTTTGACATCTCAAATCAATTTCGATCAAGGTCTCCAAAATGAACAAGAAAAACATTTTCAGAGAGCAACTACTTTGAGTTTATAGAATAGGTAATGAGCAATTTGATCAATCTAATTTCTTATTCATTTAAACAGTAAAATTTCAGCTACAGAAGATCGTACCAGAGACAGCACTACAGTAGCTCTGCTTGCCATAGAAGTTCAGAAAAGGCTTAATTAATAATTTGGTAATCGGTAATAAGATTTTAAAATGTGTGTAGATTAAAGTAAAGATTCAGGAAACTTCACAATTAAAGAGTTCTTTAGGACAAGTAACAGAAAAAATGTAAGCTTTTCAAGGTTGGAGCTAAAATTCACTCTAACTAATAAAGACAAATAAAAAATTAGAATGTTAACGTGATAGAGATGTACCGTAAATAAATGGTTTAGATGTAAAAATACAAAAATGCATACGAGCAAAAAGTTTTAGAAATGGAGCAGGTGTTACTTTGAAATGCCTAAACAGAAAAAAGTGAATCGTGACAAGTCATACAGTATTACAGAAGAGGAATGCAGGAACATCTGCAAAAGCTTAGATATACAGTACAAAACAAATCACAGAAAGCTGTGTGCTACAAAAGAACATATAAACACTTTTGGATGGTTACATAGATACAGAAATGAGATTAAACATGTTTAAATTCGAATTGAAATGTATTAAATGTAAATGTATTTTAGATTTTGTGTATTTGCTAGCATTGAATTGTATGTTTCACATGCACATACATAGAAGGAACAGGCAAACATACAGTAGCTGATGCTGATCCATTGAGCCAGCATCCTAAGATGTTTATAGAGGTAATTTGTTTAAATAACAAACTAGCTATGGATACTGATATGCCAGAGAGGTGGAAAGGCTGTTTTCTTAAACTAGTTCTTTAATATTTATCCTCAGTAACAGCTGAGGTCTCAAAGTAGGTCTTGTTTTTATAATCTTTCCACATGTAATGCCATTAGGATATACAATAAGCTTCTGCTTTGTTAAATGATGGTTTCAAAAATAACACTAACTGATGAGAAAGCTATATTTAATGGTAATTAAAAGACTTAATTTTTAAAGGCAGACGCACTCAGTGCCGTAAGTGCTCCAGGCTGCAGAATGGTCTTTCTGTATTGCCGAGCTCCACGCCTCTTCTCTGACGGAGTTCAGTGGGTGGTGCTCTATTTTTCAGTGACCTGCCGATCTGCTTCACACCACAGAGAGTCAGTAGATGGTGTTTTTTTCTGTAGGAAACACGTGTTGCGCTTAAAAAATTAAGGTGTTTAAAATGTTTAATTGAAAAGTAAAAAAAAACTTACAGCTTATGCAAAAGATTCTATACTGATCACGAGGAAGAATAATCACCCGGTTTTCTTGCATAAAAAGTGTTTTTTAACTAAATCCGTTTTTTTATAGTTCTTAAAGTTTTTAAATTAGGCAGGGACACTTCCTTGTTTCTTATTTTTGATTTTCTTTTAAAAAAAGAATCAGTTGCCCATCGTGCCATACAGTATTATGTTACATTTTTTTTTTACGTTTTCGAGAGACTGGTGCATAAGAAATGCAGAATAATGTGTTCTGTGGTAATAAAGCTATTGAGCACAGAACATCATCTTTAAACATAGTTTATTCTTATCTGAGTAAAAACAGAAAATACAGAGTTTCATAAATTAAAGAGAGGTTGAACCCAACGAGTTTGTGTTATTCTGCTTTATATGGTCAGGTTTTTCGCATACAGTACAGTGCATACAATAGCTTCTACGTTGTACTGTAATTCTCGTATTATGAACCTGCTTCACCTGAGATCCGCTTTATTCAAACTAAGGTTTCTAAAAATCCAACCAGGTACTCGATTTTGTTTAAATGAAAGGTGTGAAAATTTTCACAAATCGTGATCTTTAAAATACCTGTGGTTTGCATGCTGAAACATTGTGTCTCATAAATAGGCATTTTAAAAAGAAACCTAATGTTATGAAAACCAGATAAAACAAATACAAGAAATGAACAAAATACAAAATGTTTGAAATTATTGTTATTAAATTATTATTATTATTAATAATGATCAACTACATTATTATAGATCAGTTTCAGTGTCAGTGATCATTTTAATGTTATTCTTGACTATAATTATAATATTGTAACGCATATGGCCTCCATTGCTTGTGAGAGCCGGCTTACCAGCATGGTGACATCACCCCCCTTCCCTGTGAATAACAGGGACCGCAGCCGTTGGGCTGATGGGAGATTTCCCTTTGGCTCAAGAGGCTGGGTCCCTATTGAGTGACGCTGGAGGCCCAGGTTTGAGTCCCCTATGATGGGGGGCTGACCTGATGCGGCAGTGGTGAGGGTGCCCACGTGAACCCCAAAGCGTTACATTGGTGTTAGAAGCGGGGTGGGATAGCCCTTTGCTGCGGATGGTGAATTAAGCAGGGGAGAGTGTAACGCATACGGCCTCCATTGCTTGTGAGAGCTGGCTTACCAGAGCGGTGATGTCACTGCCTTTCCCTGTGAATAGCAGGGACCGCAGCTGTGGGGCTGATGGGAGATTTCCCTTTGGCTCAAGAGGCTGGGTCCCTGTTGAGTGACGTCGGAGGCCTGGGTTCGAGTCCCCAACGGTGGGGGGCCGACCTGATGCGGCATCGGCGAGGGCACCCATGTGAACCCCGAAGCGTTACAATATATATGATTTCCTTGAAGGGATGTGTTAAATTGCCCCACTGGGACGAATAAAATACTTTGAATTGAATCAAATTAGTTGAACCGGTTTTTAATCCCATTGTTGACGGTTATTACATTTGCTCATTCATGTTTTTAATAATATAATTTAAAATTGAACATGCTGTTATATATTTAATTTTTAAAAATTTGATAAAGTGTACATAATATTTACTATTTTATTTTTTAAAAAGGAGTCTTTGTTTGTTAGAAGAAAAACTCGTGCCCTAAGCAGGAGAGCCACTTACTAAACCCACTGTTCCAACAAGCTGCTCAGAAACATAACTGAAAACGGACAGGTCAAAATGTTTCCAAAGTAATCATGAGTGAATGAGTCAGAGAAATTAATACACAAGTTTACCAAGAAATTGGAATGCAGTAATACTACCAACTATACAGTAGAAATATATTATATTTAGATCCTTTAATTAATATTGTTATTCATTTATTTAGTTATGCGATTACATATTATGTTCCCTATTAAGCAGATTTTTTAAAATAAGTTTTATAGAAAAGGTTAAAATATTATAGCTTTTAATAAAGTATATAAACATAATATACAGAACGAGCACGTCAAAACATTTCCAAAATAACCACATTAAGAGACCGAGTTAAAGATATCGATGCATAAAATGTTTATGAAGAAAGTGGAATATATATTTTTTTTTATTTGAGCTCCCACTACTAGCCATATATAGTATGTATAATATATTTCTATTGCTACATTAATATCGCTTATGAGGTTCGGACATTATGCTTCTCTTATTTTTATGCTCAGCTACCAAAATTTCTCTTAAGTTGTAAAATTCCATATTAAGCGGATTTAAACATGCACAGTAGAGAGAATAAATGAAGCAATTGTTTCACTTACATCTAATGCACTACAAGTGCCACCTATCGATCATATTTGGCCAGTGACTCACATGCCGCGGCAAAGCATGGCCCCTGTAGCACGTTACAGGGTTTTAACACGCATTCTGAATGGCTACCTCTGTATTACAGCTTATTCTTACAGCCGTCTCTTAAATGACAGTATATATTTAACAGCTGTTAAAGGTGTTTTATATTGTTAGAACATTTCTTATGTAGTATCTTACAAAGCTAAAATAAATGCAATTTTGTAATGTGCCAAACTGATCAAAGAAAGATATACAGTATAAGCAATACAGTCTGTGTGCAAAATATATCAAACTCTAGTCCTAAGACTATCTTGACATTTAATTTTAAAAATAATGATGCATTTATATCTTATGTCATTAAAGCATTACTTACACATTTGGGCCAAGCTTTTCAATGTGTGTTCACAGCGCAGAATTGCACAGAATGAGTTAATTATTAGATACACTATGTTGATTCAGATTTGATAGTTACATTATAGAACTGTATATTCTTTAAGCTTCTGTAAGATAACCATTACGATACATTTTATGTTATTTTACTATTCAAAGATAATTTTAACAGCATTCCATGAGTGATCATTAATAGATAAAGCAATATGCTATGTACATCTACTGTATCTCTTTAAAGAATTCCGTGTGCTAAATGTCTTTTCTCTAAATAAATAAATTGAATTTATCTTTATATGGTAATCTTTAATTTTTCCTTCAACTATTCTTTTATAGTTGTAATTTTTTAACTTGCAAATATCTGGTTGTCAAGGTGATGGCAATTTGTTTTGTGCACATATGGCATTGTGGTAACTTTGTTCTCAGTCTAGCTTTGCATCTGTTAGTCTGTCAGTCTGTCAGTTTCTTGGTCCCAGTTCCAGCTGACCAGATTGTTGATATGTCACTTCCCAATGTTCCTGACCAACTTGACAAGCTAGCCCATGTTTAGTCAATTAGAATTAATTTAAAAAAAAAACAGTTCACATAGTTTCTCAGCTGACAGATCTGTCAATATAACATGTGATCTTCTACATGAGTATTCTATTGATCTCTGTTTTTGGATCCATTTAATCTTATTACACAGAATTTAATCTGGCTAGTGTGTCAACAAGCCATATGAACATTGCTGTAGTAGAATGTTTCATTAGTCTTATCAGGAACTGATCTATCATACCAAGTCAGTTGATGATCTACAGTATAAACTTAAGTGCTGAGTAGTGGTAGCCAATAAAGCTATTCACAGGTTCCTTAAAAAAAAATCTTCTCCCCACCCTTCAAACATTTCTTTTCAGTCAGACTTCACATAAAAAGTGGAACAACCAGCTGAAGACTTAAGAATTGCAAAACAAGTAACAGCTGTCAGACTCTGCATCCTTTTTTAGATGAGACTTTGCCTTTACCATCTTTTCCTCTGTATGCTCTGATTTAAGTTCCCATCATTCATAAAGGAAAAAAAGCACATACAGATAATGTGCACTGGACTGTCGTAAACAAAGCTGTCATATTTGCTTATTGTAAACAGGATTGGCAAAGACATTAATTTCAGCATCTATGATACTGCTATTTACTCTATAGTAGCATTTGTGCAATGAATTGTTACAAATTGTCTACATAGAAATAAAGATCTCGGATTCAGATTGTTGGGATAAAGTAACATATAGGAACATATAAATTAATATTTTTTCATTGATATCTCATGTTAAATGTATAAAGTGGAGAATAATTGAAAATCCCTATAAACTAGTGTGTTCCTCATTACATTAACCCTTCAGCTGAGCCTGAGATGCAGTGACATGAAAATGTTGACATTCAAGCCCCCCAGAAGACTGAGTGAAATAAATTCAAAGCAACTTTCTGCCAAGCAGGCAAATATACTGGAGCGTCAGTCGACATTTGGCACCTGTGCAACTCAATATGAAGTGACACAAATGGAATGTATCCCCTGCTACACCTGACTGTGAAAGATTTTTTTAACGAATTAGTTCACATGTAAAGCAATTTGTATAGTATTACCCAATGCTTGTACAAATTAAGGTGCGGATGACATCTATCTGAGAAAATTATATAATACTTTCTTGAAAATTATACAAGCAGTCAGCATGAATGTCTTAGAAAGCTCTGTTATCAAATACTGCAATAAAGAAAATTTCCAAAGTCTATTGCACAATAATTCTATAAAGCTCTACAAAATTACTGGATAATGTAACAAAATGCAAAAAAAAAACTGCTTATTAGACAACTTTCATTACTAATAGATACAATACAAAATTCATGACAGACTATATCAAAATCTCATGTATTTAATTTTATTTTGAAGTTAACTCTAGACTCTGTTTTTAGTGATTTATTTCAGTAGTTTTTCAATACTAGCCAAGTGTGTCACCATCCAACCCAAAACATACCCTTGTAAGAAAATTGACATCTTAGAAATCATAAGCAATGAATGACCTTCATTAATTCTTGAACATTCTACTTATTACAAAGCTTGAAAGTGAATACATTTTTGAGAATTATTTTTTCTCCTTTTCAAATATAGCTTAATAAGATCTGAAAATAGGCATTTATTGCTGTTATATATTCTACAGCAAATTGTGACTGGCAGCAGATCATTTAAATAAAACTGAAAGCATTTATCTGGAATTAGTATGAATATTTAGTTTAAATCCATCAGTTTCAGCCATACACAAAGACGCTGTGCAGCTTAGTATTATACATGCCCCTTGCAGAAAACTTTCTAAAACTTTACTCTTTGGAAGAACATTTAGGATAACGCAACTTTATGAATGTGAGAATATTTCAAAGGCATGTCTATTTTCAGTGGTTTGATCGTTTCACTTTAAAATGCTACTAGCAATGATTTTTTTAAAATAGAAATTTGAAAATTCTTTTCAAAGACAAAATGAAAACTGTAATTTGTTCCTAAATATCAGAAAATATCTTCACAGCAGTTCCTTTTTTATTGTATTTGTTCAATAATGTTACTATCTTAGATTGCATCTTCAAATGAAGTACAAAAGCTATAAAAAGCAATTAAGACATCAGTGTGCAAAATTTTTTAGAATAGTATTTTATTAATTAAACTTATTAAAATAATTAAACTTATTAAATTGTCTTTTGGGACTGAATTTGAAAGCTGACCATAGTAAAATTATAAGTTTACTTAATTATAGTACTTGCATTGATTGTACATTGTCTGAAATCTAGAGCACTTTCAATTGACCAACAAAATATCTTTCAAGTATGCTAATGTTTTTTCCAGTGACATCAGGCATTTTTTAAATTAAAAGGTTAAGGTTTATTCCATACTGAAAAGAAAAGAAAAGAGATACAACGTTGTCCTTTCAGCATGGAATAAATCTTTACCTGTTCCTTGCAGTCTACGCATGCCGACGCAGCTACAGTGTAAGTACTTTTTTTAAAAGTATTCATATTGTATTCACAAACCCATTCATTATTCATTCTTAGGTATGAATCTACAAAGTCATTGCATATAAATCAAAAGGAAGAAATGTACTAACTGTTTTTGTCACTGTAAAAACAGTCTTGTACATGGTTCAGATAATACAGGTTTATTAAGTACTTTTTAATTACAGAGAGCTGCTTCAGGGACTACATGACTGCCCACTGACCTTCAGCTTCATGATTTCCTCTTTGAAAGATTAAAGAAAGTGGTACACGATAAATCTGTTACCTGATTGGCT
Source organism: Lepisosteus platostomus (assembly GCF_059453375.1). NCBI lineage: Eukaryota > Metazoa > Chordata > Actinopteri > Semionotiformes > Lepisosteidae > Lepisosteus > Lepisosteus platostomus. The sequence goes on from NC_142616.1 coordinate 25,469,158, forward strand.
TGTCAGACTCCAGATGAATGTGATGTTGGGGGATGTCAGCACAGCAAATCTTCTCCATGAAAAGATCAATTAATTTGGGGAGCAACTCCTGCATACTGTATGTTAAGTGGCACTAAGGCATTTTCACATCTGATTTAGCTGCTGTCAGTTTAGCATGTGCAGTTGATAGGATATAAGTCCCATATGATAAACAATCTCATATTGTCTGTGCCACCTTGCAAACAGTCTCCTTTACAATGATATTAGCAAGAGAAACACATTTTACCTTAACTGGTACTCCCACTTCTTGGCTTGCTTAGCATACCAGGTTTTTGACACTTCTGAGATTACATATTGTAAACTCCCTTCAGAATATAGCTGATAACATCAGGCGCTGCCAATATCTTTGGCTCTTCTCAATCCTCTCTTATGATACCCAGAGATCCGCTCAGGGGTCTTCCATACAAGAGCTTTAACAGCAACAAGACCCTGTAACACCCAAACATAAGTAAAAAGGTGAAACCACAACCAACAATTTGAGTCTGTCTTTGTAATCACAAAGCACCTTGAGTGATGATGCCTTAAGTATTGTCTTGAGTTTCTGTTTAAAAAGCTTCATCGTACCGTGAGCCTGATTTGGTAAGTAGGAGATCACAATACCCTAGTTCTCTTCAAGTAGTATAAATATTTATACCAAGCAGACCAAACGTGATGTCAGTTCTCTGATCTATAATGACCTCCATTGACATGCCCACTTTGCTGATCAGCAAACCCTGTAACATAGTCACAGATGAACAGAATACATTCATCACCACATCTGCTGTGTTGCAGGGGTTCAACAATTTCCATAGCTATTTTGTTATCTAAATTAACAACAGTAGTGAGAAGAACACGAAGGTCCCTTTCACCTGAGCTACAGTACCAACCAGCTTTATCTCTTTTTAATTTTTTTTCTTTGTTATAAAAAAAAAAGTCTCAAGACTCTGAGGAGGAGGGGTACCATGTATCTCCTATGTCCAGGGTCTAGGTTCTTGAGTGTACCTTGAGGGACATTAGAGGAGGATCTCAAGTCAAGTCCTTAGCTACCGTGGTCCTTAAGGTGCAAGCTGAAGTCCTCAGGAGACTTTGCCTGTATTTTTAGAGTTCCTGAAGTCCTTGGCAGGGAGTGTGTTTCAGTAACCCCGAGATAGGCAAGACTGAAGAGAAATGAAAATAAAACAGTGAGGCAAAACCAGAGTTATAGCTCTACAATCCAAGGCAGGAGCAAGTCAGCTCCAAAGGAGATGCTGACGTGTATCTTGTAGACATGATGAAGGCAAGATAACTTGAAAAATACCTTAGTTCTCATTGAGATCTATACATTTTGCATGTAGATGTGGGGCCAAAAATGTCACTTTCCACAACACAAATCTTTATAAGCTAGAGTAGTAGTGCTATCACAACATCAAAAACATTCATTTAAATTTAAAAGTGTTATATGTATAAGATCATTGTTAATAAAAAATGTCCTGTTATTATAGCCTGGTCAGTACCTGGATGGGAGACCTCCTGGGAAAAACTAAGGTTGCTACTGGAAGAGGTAAGATAAGATAAGATCACTTTATTAGCCCTATATATTTTCTTGCATTAGGAATTCGTCTTTTTGCATACCACAGGTTGCTCTCCATAAGACACACAAACAGGGAGAGAAGCTTGGGGTTAGAGATCGCAGGGTCAGCCATTGTACAGCACCCCTGGAGCAGGTGGGGTTAAGGGCCTTGCTCAGGAGCCCAACAGAGTAGGATTCCTCTGCCTGCCGGGGGATTTCAACCGCAACCTTCCAGCCGTATGTGCAGATCCTTAGCTACAGAGCCACTGCTCCGCTGGTGTTAGTGGGGCCAGCAGGAGGCGCTCATCCTGCGGTCTAAGTGGGTTCTAATGCCCCAGTATAGTGACGGGGACACTATACTGTATAAAAGAGCTGTCCCCCGGATGAGACATAAAACCGAGGTCCTGACTCTCTGTGGTCATTAAAAATCCCAGGGTGTTTCTCGAAAAGAGTACGGGTGTAACCCAGAAGTCCTGGCAAAATTTACCATTGGCCCTTACCAGTCATGGCCTCCTAATCATCCCCATATATGAATTGGCTTAATTACTCTGCTCTCCTTCCCACTAATAGCTGGTGTGGGGTGAGCATTCTGGTGTACTATGGCTGCTGTCCCATCATCCAAGTGGATGCTGCACATTGGTGGTGGTGGAGGGGAGTCCCCATTACCTGTAAAGCGCTTTGAGTGGAGTGTCCAGAAAAGCACTATATAAGTGTAAGCAATTATTATTATTAGTTTATAAAAGAGTAGGGTGTTGGACCTGTGGATCTGAAAGCAGGATCACTCACAGTAATCTGCTGCGTTTCTCTCTAGAGGATAAAAGATCAAATCAGAAACATAACAGACTTTTTATGTAATAAGGTGGTCTTACTGGACCAACTTCTCATTTATAAGGAGACTGCAAGTCCATGTCTGTCCTAGTTAAATCTTATTGCTGGTTTTGAGTTAACTTTCAGGACAACTTCAAAATCCTTTTCTGCATTGTTAAGAATAGCACTGCATTAATTCAATTGTTGGGTGTCTGAACCCCTTTTTAGTTACAATTACAAGAAAGGCTTTACATTTTTTTCAGTTTTCTCATTACCCAAATTCCTGTGAATTCAATTGTTTTTTCCTTTCTCCATGTTACACCCATAAGGCATTATAAATTTTCTTCTTATTCATCAAGACAACTGTTTCAAAAAGGTTCCTTGTTTTTAAATGAGTGATTTTAGGTAGATTAATTTGATTTATAATGCCGCAGAATGGTAATTTTAAACATGATTTGTAAAGATTTCTTCCTCAAATTGACTACAATTTGTGATTTTTTTATTCTTTATGTGTTACAATGCTACAAGACCTGGAGAATGCCATGTCTGAAAGACTGAGGAATGCAATCTATGTCCAGGTGAAGACAAGCAGAGGGGCAGAGTGGAGAATGCAACAGGCAGGCAGGCAGAGCTGGGGATGTGCCGGGCTGACTGGCAGAATAGAGCAGACTGACAGAGCAGAGGGGAAGCTGCACAGACAGGCAGATCAGAAAGGTTGCTGGTGACGCCGTCCGCGGTCATGTAGAAACCAAGGATAAAACGGGCATCTGGCTGGTTGTCGGGTCTTGGCTCAGTCTCAGAACAGATGGTTCAGACAGGTTCAGGTAGAGTGCAGGGGAGTAGCTGAAGAGCTGTATTGTGCAAGGAGCACTTCCACAGGGAGAAAGCTCAATGACAATGTGTCTGACTGTGGACAGGACAATGTTTAAGTATCTGGCGCTGATGAGGTTTCCCATTACGAGGGGGCAGGTGGTATGGACAGCTTTCCCGATCGCATTCTCACGGCACCGGTAGGTGTTTGACTCTGCATCCTAATGTGGCCAGTTGCCATGGAGACCAAGGGCTGTGAGCTCTGGCTAGCCTTGGCGTAACATGATTAATCTTAGAAAAAGTAAAATATTTTTGTAATGCTTTTGTTCTGCATACTGGGACACATATAATAGGACATTAGTGTTGTTTGACAATCCTTGATAAAATGTGTGGGGGGGGGAGACTAGAGAATACAGAAAGGAAATTAATATTGCTTATCTAACTGAAGCATTGAATATAAAATATTTTTATTACAGATTTATTGAAAAGGTTTTTCATTTGCATTCTCTCATTAATCAACTGTCACTTTGACTCTTTCATATTGCTATGCCCCAGTTACCTGAAAAATAGGCCAACCATCACTCCTTTTTAAGATGTGCTTTGCAGTGAAGTATTTAAAGTACAGTTTCTAAATCCACCATCATATTCCCACAAATCACTGTGATTGATGGAGTTGAAAATCCAAGAAGAAAGTTGCTAATAAGGTGTGAAGCTGCAGAGATTGCTTACATAGTCAGGTGACGTCACTTTAAGCAAACTTTAAGTAGATGAATCTTATAATTACATTTAAAAAATGTGAGAAGAATAATTATACCAAACATAAAATCCATTAGCTTTCACACTAAACACATTCTGACTGTGAAATCAGTTTAGGATTTTGAGTTACATATTCTAGAATCAGTACAAAATATTTCATTGGCCCAATTCAACGTTATTAATCAACTAAGCCCTATACTGAAAGTACTGGAAGGAGATGAATATAAGTGTAAGTAAACTTATTGTGTGTATACTGTATGTTGCATACAGTTTTCAGATTACATTTTGGTTTTCCTTTCAAATCAGGGTGGCCAATCCTTCATATTTTGTGTGTGTTTCCGCAGTCAGGACTACTTCAGTGTCCTGTGTTTTGCTCATAATTTTTGCTTTTCTGGCTTGTTTTAAACTGATGTAACTACTATACAGTCACAGGCAAATTACAGGTCACATTTCCAACCTGCATGGCATGGGTCCTGCAAGCCTTGTATCCTAAAGATATTTCTGTCTGCCCATGGATAGTTCTTAAAACAAACTTGATGTCCAATATCTAAATTGCCTTCATGTGCCATTCCAGAATTATTTGCTCAACAGGAATAATATACACTTATACAGTACCACTATATACAGTAAATATTGCACCACAGTACATCACATTGTATTTCACCTCTAGATAAATGAGGCCTATAATACAACTTTTTATTGTCAGGTTTACAGTATTATTTTTGGCAATAATAAAAATGTGTGCCATTTCTCTGTTAGTCAAAGGAACAATGAACTTAGTAATGTAACTACTGTAAGTCACATGGAATATCTTTAAAAGATCTCATAGGCATGCAAAGAAAGGGACATAGAAAACAAATGTTTATTATTCCAGTTTAAATGTGTTAACAACAATTAAATAAGCAGAAGGAAATAGATTTATGGAAACACAGCACAATTAAAGAATAGTAGTAACCATTGTAAAAATTATGTTCTTTTTCATAGATGTTGGCTAGTATTTAGTAATAAGAATGTAGCCTTACTGTGCTACACCTTTGACTCAAGGTTTTTCTCAAACAAGAATTTATAGACACATCTCCATGCTTAAATGACATCCTAAAGTCTGCTGGAGTTGTCATGCATAATCCAGTATGTGCTGGATTTTTTAGATCCATGAGGTTGTAGTAACCTTGCAGTTGTGACCTTAATGGCTCATGGACCTGAATATTTCTAAAAACATTAAGATATTCTGTATTTCTGTATACTGTACGAAAGCAAAAGACAAAAGAATGCATTATAATGTGTAGTTTATCTCATTTATTATATATATATTCATCTGCTAAAGAGGAATTTTTACTGGCAAAAAGAAAGTTTATTTTCATTAGGCCTTTTGTGATATTGCTAAAATGTGTGTGAAAATCTGAGTAAAACTGAAAACTTCTAAATAAAGATCTTACTGAAATCCTATTCTTGTAGTTTAGTAAATACAGGCCATTTTCTGGAATAACTTTATTGACATAACAGTCAAGTGTCTGTGACATGTACCAGTTTTATTTCACGTGATTTTGAAAAAAAAGGTGCATTTTCAAAAATCAAACATTCCAAACAGTGCACATTTTTTTCTTCTCAAATTGGAATCATTATGTACAATAGGTGCATTGAAGAAAATGCAAGGATTCAGCAAGTGTTAAGAGATCTAGGATCTAAAAAGCATTTGTAAATTATGTCTTACTCAATTCAGAAGCCCTGAAGTCTAAACATTACTGAAGATGGCTTGTCACTTGTCTTACAGTATATGACGTTATTTGAAAATTTGCAGTGCATCTCAGAATGTACATACCTTTTCCCAAAGAAAATAGCCTGCTATCAGTGAAAACCACTGAATCCAAAGAAAGCATCTCTACTTGCAGTTATTTCTTCTTGGGTTATTAGGTACTGTTTTTTATAGTTTTCTTTTTGAGAATATCTAGCACTAGAACCAAACAATTTTGGAGACTGCCTCGTGATGTTTCTTCCAATCAATGACTGTTACAGTACATCTATAAAGAAACTTAAAAAATACATAAAATAAAAACCAAAAAACTTAAAATACTAGTTAGGTATCATTCACACTTTCCATATCTTTCCTATTTAAAGAAATGACTGTGTTCTAAGAGAAGACAGTATAAACTATTCAACTTCAGCAGATCTCATATTACCCAGATATACACATGTGAGCACAAAAAGTAAACAAACTTTTGTTAAAACGTTCTTTACCTCACTAGATTTTAAGCAACAGCTGCAAAAATCACCTCATCACCTGTGCCTAATCAACTCTCTAGCTAATGAGGTGATTAAGTGCTGAAGCAACAGTCAGTCACTGGAGTGTTTCACGGACAGTCATAAATGATAAATTAATCAAAATATTGCCAAAAACCTTAAACCCAAAATCCATATACATTATTTTGCTAAAACATACACATAAAATAAAGCAATACGTTTCTTTTGATGCTCAGTATAAATGAATGTCAATGCCATAATATGTGAAAGCTGCAGAAATAAATTGGTTCTACTTTTGCAAATGTCACAGCAACGTTTCTACTTTAAACTATAAGAAAAGGAGATTAAATTAAAGTCCATTTCCTAGTATGCAAGCAAAAAATCTGCCTGGGGAACTTGGACTACAGCATCCAAACAGGAAGAGAGGTCTCACATTTCCATTTCATATAAATCCATTATAACGTCAGTGAAAGTTGCCTGTTGGAATACTAAGATCTATAAAATGCATTATATAACATCTGTTTGCTGCTGAAGCAGTGAAAGTTTGCCATTACTTACAATTGGAATTTTGTCAATTTATGTAGGTTTAAGAAGAAACATTTCAAATACTGTATACTGTATGTACATCACCTTGACATTAGTTTTCTACATGCTCATGCATAGAACCTTTACCTAAAATTTTAACTTAAATTAAATTATGGGGCTTACACCCAAAGAAGGCTTAACAGCCGAAATGATGTGTTTCCTTTCTTCTCTTTTCAGCATGGAATAAGCCTAGTGTTCTTTTGCAGCCTCTGCATGTTGATGCAGCTACCCACCTGGACTACTTCAACCAGTTAAATACATGCTGCATTTACATTTACTTGTAGTATTAAATCAATGAGAAAATAAAAAATGTGTAGCTCTTGAAGACTAAAGGATATTTTACTTTTATTTCTGATAAAAATGATTTTTAAGATGTAAAACGCACGATTTACAGCTAGATCTCATCACGTACTGTATATGGTCTGTATCTTATCACCATTTAATACCATTAATATATTCAAAAAGGAGTTCACTGAACTGTGAACAGAAGTCTATGGAGATGAAGTAAGCAAATGTCAAAGACAGGACTGAATGAATGTTAGAAGAATCTTCATGTTGTTCTTAAATCCTTGTAAGACTGCGCTAATACAAAAATACATTTCTGTGGCCTGTGGCAAAAAAACACCTGAACAAAAAGTATCCGATAAAACAGAAAGTGAAATAAATATGACGCCAAAACCTATTGATAAATAGGAAGGAAGTGAATTAATTAAGTATGGTTATGAAGCAAAGTAAAATAAAAATGCAGAGGAAGCATAGAATAAAGATATTTGATTCATGTACAGATGCAGCCATTCAAAATGCATGGTACAAACCTGTACCGCACACAACTACCCGAATGCGAATGCGCTACATTAATGTAGGGCTTTCCGGCTCACATGGGTTTGTGCCCTACACCCTGCGGTACCGCTGCGTATATACAGTACGAACATGTTGTGATATTTAGAAATATAAAAAATGTCAATATAGTGTCCATAATATTTGCTATTTTAGTTTTTCAAAGAAATGTTTATTTGTTAAAAGCTATAGCTGGACTTGAACACCCACCCTCATGCTTATAAGTCAGTCACTTAAGCTATCACGCCACAGATGCAGTTATTAATTTCTTTAGATACGCAATTCCATATTATATTCCCTATTAATCAAATTCTAAAAGTATCCTTTTGTTTACTCCAATAACGAGCGTATTCACAGAAAAGGTTAAAACTATCACTTTTCTCACAAAGTATATAAACATAATATGGTCAGAAGGAGCACGTAAAAATGTTTACAAAATAAGCACATGCAAGACTTTGATGCTTAAAATGTTTCGTGAGAAATGGAATATTGGTGTGTATTTTTTCTTTAAACTACCAATACCAGCAATATACAGTTTACATAATATGTGTATGTTCCTAAATTAATATCGTTTATGAGCATGTGAAAGGCATGGTAATTTGGAGATTCTCAAAACTTACTTTGTAAGATTGGAAACGAAAAAATGCTGTGGTGTTACTTTTTGTAATGTTTCTGCATAATTAAAATATTTATGATAAAGATGGTAGGTTGTATACTTTTTTCCAACTGAGAAATCTTGCTTTCATAAAATTACAAACTTTTTAATGTTTAATGATTAACATGATGTAATACACAGTTTAAATTTAAAAGTCTATACAACAAATTCTTAATTGAATAAAGATTGTCTCTCAGCAGTGATCGGGATTTGAAACTTGATGTTTTCTGGTGACAGCTCAAATGCTGTACATGAGAGGTTAAGCTTTATTAGCTCCCCCTGGCGGTTTTAGGCGATTCCAGATACTATTTACATAATCTAATTTGCATGCAGTTAAGTGCGGTTATGACGCACTTTGATGCGACATGCCCACTGCGTTTTACCGCAGCATACCCCACTTGTATTGAATGGCTGCTTCTGTATGTGTAGTGATGGTATTTTCAAAATCTTTGTGATTGAGAACAACTTCAGGAATTGGTTAATCGAACTATTGCACCATATAATGGAAACTGCAGCTATTCTGGTGGTGGAACATACATAATTGGAAAGCATACAATCAAAAAATACACCTGACATTTAAAAAATATATATTTTATTTCTCTATGGTATCACATTCATCATGTACTGTTTCTTCTGCAGTACTTCAGAGACTAACTGAGGAAGGACTTTTAAACCTGGGACCACAAAATATATTCAGGTTATGATTTACAAAATACACATTTCCAGACCTAAAAGAAATAAGCAATTAAAACTGAATGAATATAATATAGGAAAATAACCATTAAGTAAGTACTGAACTAGTTTTTTAAGAAAACTATGTTACTGTTCTGAAGTCAGTAGAGAATTCAGTAGGAAAACACTCACTAAATTAAGGAAACAATGATTTTAAATATTTATTTTTCAGATTCAACAATACAAGTCTGATCTACATATTTCTGAACTGAATATGACTATGTGATAATCTTTCTCAAGAAATGGGGAGTATGAAAATATGGGTCCAATTGTGATATACAAAGTATAAAGGAAAGGCCAGTATAAGTTCTATATTCATGTCTATGTGAAGATACCAGGCAAGAGTGTCAGAATTAACAGTTATTATAAAAGAGCAGGAATATAATTTAATTTCTTGTAGAATTATGCAGATTTTACAAGGAGCAAAATGGATAAGTTAAAACATGATTACTTCACTTTCTAAATGAATACAGAAATTCTAGCATGCAATATATTCCAATAAACTAATGCAGTGGTTCTCAAACTGTGGTACGCGTACCGGCAGTGGTACGTGGAGTGCCGCCAAGTGGTACGCCAAATGACCCTGGAACTGTGTCGTGTGCGCTGAAAAATCGGGACAGGTTTTCATATTTTGTATTTTAATACGTGTCGAATACGCAGCCTACGTACTACGATACAGTGCGCGCTAATAGTTCAGTGGACACAAGAGATACTCTGCAATTCTATACCACTCTATAGGAATGCGTGCTACGAATGCAAATGACCAATTGTAAAAGCTACTGTATCTCCAGCAAATAGGGAGAAAGGAGAATGTGTGTGATTTTGGAACAATGCTAACGTTGTAAACACAGGAATGCATAGAAATACGTGCTACGAACGCAGGTAATCTTGTGAGCACACGAAAGCGTGATTACAGAAAAATATTTAAGAACTGTTCTAATTTGAGAAAAATACACCGAGCGTCTCTGTGTTTCGCGGAAAAATGCAAGCCTGCGGATTGCTAAAGCAGGTAAGCTACACTATTTTTGAAGAACCTTATTTACCGTTGGCAAAAGAGCTGACACGTATTATGTGTAGAGAAAAAGCTGCTAAACAGCTCGACCTGCTGCCCCCCTCCCCCTGAAAGACACAGTCATTCATAGAATTATTGAAATGAAGGATTATATCAAAAGTACACTGATAGAGCACGTTAAGATGAGCAGATGTTTTTCACTGCAATTAGATGAGTCTGTAATCCATTTGGCCAATTTGCTCGTTTACGTTAGATACGAGTTTGAGGGCATGTCCCATGAAGACTTTCTGTTCTGTAAACCGCTACCAACAGGAACTACAGGAGAGCACATATTTCAGCTTCTGAATGAATTTATCGAAGAGAATGGCCTCAACTGGATAAAATGCGTCTGAGTTTGTACAGACGGTGCTAAAGCAATGACAAGCCGACATAACAGTGTAGTTGCACGAATTAGATAGGTTGCTCCAGAAATTAATGAACTCATTAAAACATCCACCGCGAGACCTTTGCCATCAAGAAAATGCCTGACGATTTAATATCTGTTAGACTCTGTTGTGAATTGTATCAAGGCTCGAAAAATTAATTCACATCTGCTTTGCTCAACTAAACAGGCTCACCCCTCTCACTGAAATGGTGCTTTTTTATTAGTTGTTGTTAATGTTTTTTTTCTTTAAAACACTTTGAGAAGCCACCTTTAAAGGCGCTATGTCAAATTAAGTTTATTATTATAATATTTATTATATGTATGTGTGAGTGTGTGCACACGCACTCATGTTGGTCATTGAGAATTTCTGGGGTTCCTATGAGAAGATGACTTGTAGGTGGTACTTGGATGCTTTGGTTGGATTAGGGGTGGTACTTGGTCCAAAAAGTTTGAGGACCACTGCACTAATGGATTAAAAGAATACATTCTTTTTATTATGGAAGCATGGCCACATCTGTTCAAAGTGTATGAGTAATGCCACAATTATATCACTCTGTACAAGAAATGGGGAAATAGGGGACTTACTATTTTACCTCATAAGATAACTTTAATGCCAAGGTTCAAGCCAGATAAAAGAGTAGTAAGTAAATACAGGTTGGGTTAATGGAATCATGCTGGAGAAAGAATTGTGGACTTTTGCATAAGCAATAGATTGAGAACCAGTGAACACCAGATTTCCACAGCAAATGAGGAGGTAATATATAGTACATGCTTATTGCTGGATGGAAACATGAAAAACCAGCTTGACTACATCATGACTAAGCAGAAATGGGCAGAGAGTACAATAAATTGTGAGACACATTCTAGTGCTGATCAAAAACAGATTTAAATTCCTAGCTGAATTTGAAATGTAAATGATAGAAGAAGATTGGCTAGAACTGGAAACAAACATGATGGAAGGAAATGAGATGGGAATAAATGGCTAGATAATTCCTGAAAAGGAAACTACAGCATGATGTTAGCTGAAAGGAGAGTATCAGAGTGGTCAAATTGGGGCTGTATAAGCTTCTATTGTGTGGAGGTACAACAACTAAAGAAAATGCATTTCTCACATTCTCACAAGGAAATTAGCAAACTGCATTGACTGGGTCTAGTAAGACCCTCACAGTCACTTGGGACAGTTAGCTATAAATAACTTAGGGAGAGATCTTAAGGAGGATTCTTTGTGAAATACTCTGACAGAATATTACCAAGGTTAGCCTTTTCATCTTGAGAGGCACACTTGGTCATTTTCCATGTCAGGTCACCAGTAAAAAGGAAGATGGTGAAGAAACATTCCCCAGCTAAATGAAATCGATGCGTGCTGGGTGAGGAATTTTCTACTGCAACTAGTTTTAGGTAGAGTTAGTATATTCCATTTATATGTAACGTAGAGACGTAAGTGTAGCTAAGATTGTGATGAAGAAGGCTTTGGATGGTTTTAGAGGTGCCTGTTGGATTGGCACAACCTGAGATATGCTGACAACAATGTCCATGTAGCAAACTGACAAAGCTAAAATGTTGACAAAACCAAAACCATGAAGCCAAATGGCATCACAGTGTATACAACAGTAAATGGCAGTGAAAGTTGGAATGAGTGAAAGAGCATACTGTACATACCTGGGATTCTGTTTGATGATGCAGAATATGGCTTATATAAAACAATGTTATATAGACAAACTACAGATTTAAAGAGGTGCTCGTATAGTTAGTGGCAACATATGCAAGTGAACCATGGACATTAAGAAAATAACAGGAAAAAGAAAAGAAGAAAATATCCATTTGGTGAAATACCTAAGAAACATTTTGGGAGCGTCCTGGAGAACAAAGAAGATAATCCAACAAGTTACAGTATAATTGAAGCAAAAATAGGAAAACAAAATGTTTGTAGTTTTACAGACATATGCTAGGATCAGAAATCATAGTAAACAGAAATATCATGTAATGAATTGTTAACTCAAAATGAGGCAGGAGAAACCCAAACACAATGTGGAGGGCAAAGGCAATATCATTGACAAAGTTGCTGGTAAGTATCCTGAAGGGCAGATGAAGAAAAAGCAACAAATAATGCACCGCATCTACTGCAGAAAATTGTCAAATTGCAGGAAAGAGTAAACCGTGATGATGATATGAGGAATACAATGAGAAACAGTCTACATAGAATAATATATCAGCAGCGTAGTGTGATATATAATTGAGTATTGTTAACAGAAATACAAGTGGAAATTGTACATTTACAGGCAGTTAGTGGTTCCATAGACAAGGCAAAAAGAAAAGGTGGAAATGGACAATGCTAATAAGTGCCCTTGGAAACAGCAAACTGTAATGTTTATATACATTATTATATACATTATGTAATCAAAATACATACCACCTCCCAGCACTATTGCTGATGCAATGCAATGAGATGGTGAGAATGTTTCAACCATTTTCAAGATACCTAATTCCAGATCCAAATGTTGTAAATTCCCATTTATGCCAGTCCAAATCCATCTCGGCACCCAGTGATGTGATACAGTAAGTGGCAGCAATATTCATGTTTAATGTGGTGGATGCAGAGAAGTTTATATGATGCAAGGTTTCCTTTAAAAGAGGCTGTCTCATTGAGATGTACAGTAGTAATTTGGTCATATACTGTAGACCTCCAACACCTTAGCACAGAGCTTGTATTCACTTGTATCACTGAGAAGGGAAAATATATCTTGGACATTGCAGTTTTTTCAATAATAAAGAATAACCGCAGTATTAACATTCCTTTCTTAATGGCACTATGTATCATTTCAAGCCCTAACTGGGCCAAAGAGCAAGGTAAAATTCAGGAAGAACACTTCTTTTATTTTTTTCTCAGACATGTTTTCCCTTTAGGTTCTTAATTCTCCATCCGGGAGGAGTTTTCAAAATATCTTAAAACCTAAATATATTTTTACATGGATACTAGTACAAATACCACCACCATCACCCCCCTCCCTCTCCTGGTTGACAGAGTGCTCTCTTTTATGAATGTTCAGATATGGTACCCCTAGTCAATACCATGTGATTTACCCCTTTGTCCTAATCCTCCTTCAGCACAGACAAGGATATAGGCACTCCTAACAGCTGGCCCTTCGGGAAAAGGAATACGTAAATGAAGAGATTAAGCAAACCTCATACACTTTTCTGTATCAAATTGAATATCCAAACTGTATAATTGGTGACAAAAGGGTGAAATGTGGAATTTTATCTGCAGAGGACCTGACCTTAAAATCCCTCTGCTGATATCCCTGAACTGCAGAAATATCTACAAGGTGTTCACTGCTTCATAGGACCAATTGAAATTAAACTAATAATTCTGCCTTGATCAGGGTGTAAATAATTTGGCACAATGTACAGTATAAGCAGAAAATTATTTTAACATGGCTGATCTGTAATGCAGTTGTCTCAGAAAAGGTGTACTGTGGAGCAGCACTAGAAAAACCCTATGAGATTTATGCAGTTGTGAGTTAAATACAGCACAATTATCTGTAATGAAGCCTTTGTGACCCTTTCAGAATTTGGGCCTTTTCAATAGCCAATATTATCCAGAAAGTTATCCAATTTAGCTTGAAATCATGTTTGAAACATCTTAAATTTTTTTAAATAACATTGGCACTATGATGGCAGTAGGGAGCACATAAAAAATTACCGTTGAGTAGAATTCTAGAGACCTTGGCATGATGACCTGATAGTGGCAAAGGCAGAGTCTCAGGATTGCGTACAACACTTAGAGCTTGGGAGGAAAATTTTATGTCTCATTATAACAAATGCTTAATATAATATATATATACGATTAATGTCTCATCAACACAAATATACATATCTTTGGTTAAGGGGTTATCCACATGCCATATCTACCAAATCCCATCAGATATACAATTTCTCAATGCCATGGATGCCAGACACAGCTTTGATCTGTTAAGTATATGATTCATGACAGCTGTCATTTCTTCGCCCAGAATTCTATCAAACTTAGCGAGTCCAAGCAAGGATTTGACTGGTACACTAGAAGACTTCTGATTCAAATGTGATTTACTATATCATGGCCATATCTTTTTTTTCCTCCACAGAAAATCTAAACAACTCGTAGGAGAATCTAGGCTGAATACATTCATAGATTAAATAGAAACATTAATCATGATTCATAGATATAAGTGAACAAATTCAATGCCAAAGATCAATAAATGATGTTGTGAATTAATAAAGTATACATAGCAGGTGTTATGTGTAAGTAGAGAGACAGAATTAAAGCACTCTCTTGACTCTTCCAGACAAAAATGAAATTTTCTACTATACTCTTTAATGGGATACTACCTCCCACTCTGTCCAAAACAACACAAAGAACTTGAACAGCCTTTCAAAATACATAACTGAATATGCAATCAGCAAAAAGAACTGAGATCAGTTTTAAAGAAATGAAGAAAAAAGTTAACAATTATAAAAGTCTCAGCTTTCCAGTATCAGGCCTAACACGAAAACTGAAATTACACCAACCCACGCAACATGTATTAACAAGTGAATGTGACAAGAATGAAAAACCAGAATAAGGGAGACACCAAACTGTATGTCTAATCTTAGCTCTTCATATTTAATAAACTCTTTGGTTTTCTGCATCAAAGTAAATACATGCTTCAGGATAGTATGGAGGAATGTGATACTTGTGAGTTACAAAAAAAAAAGGATTGCACTCCAGCCTCTTTCTGTAATTTCCTCTCTCCTGAAAAGATAAAGTAAAGGTTTCTTCAGCAGAGGGAACTTGTAATTGAGAAGCTTGAAAACAAATACCTGTCACAGCTTCCAGAAGAGCAGTCTCCATAGATTCTGTGTGCTTTTTCCACTACACAGACCCATTGTGCCAAAGATTAAAACTACTGCTTGCCAGCAGCCATATCACTCTGCAACTCACAACTGGCAACCCACTGAAGCTAAGCAGGTGTGAGCTTTGTCAGTACCTGGATGGGAGACCCCCTGGGAAAAACTAAGGTTGCTGCTGGAAGAGGTGTTAGTGGGTCCAGCAGCTCACCCTGCAGTCCATGTGGGTCCTAATGCCCCAGTATAGTGACGGGGACACTATACTGTAAAACAGGTGCCGTCCTTCAGATGAGACGTACTGTAAAACTGAGGTCCTGACTCTCTGTGGTCATTAAAAATCCCAGGGCATTTCTCGAAAAGAGTAGGGGTGTAACCCCGGCGTCCTGGCCAAATTTCCCATTGGCTCTTACCAATCATGGCTTCCTAATAATCCCCATCTATGAATTGGCTTCATTACTCTGCTCTCCTCCCCACTGATAGCTGATGTGTGGTGAGTGTTCTGGCGCACTATGGCTGCCGTCGCATCATCCAGGTGGATTCTGCTCATTGGTGGTGGTGGAGTCCCCATTACCTGTAAAGTGCTTTGAGTGGAGTGTCCAGAAAAGCGCTATATAAGTGTAAGCAATTATTATTATTATTATTATTATTATTATTATTATTATTATTATTATTATTATACTCAGGGATTGTTTTCACAAAAATCTAACTCAATTGTCCCACTTTGTCGCCTCTGGCAAGTCCGGTATTTGGACGTTCTTAAAATGGGAACGGTCTTTTAGCTTTTCCACTTACTGTAGCATTTCAAATCCTTCAAAGCTTCATTGTACAGGCATTTAATCTTTTTGTTTCCACTGTTCACTGAAAGTCCAGTTTTTAGATCAATTACAGAATAGTGGACAGCATGAGTGGTTAATGCCATTGCTACCACAAGAATCCTTGAGCTCAATACAGAGCTAACCAACTTATTTTTAACAAGCAAAGTCACTTTCTTATTGAGTGATCAGATTTGTGTGTTTTAACTATCTTGGTAGTTTCTCGTTCTTTTAATTTCTTTTGAATTTGGGAAGAACAGTCAAATGTCTTCCCCTTCCCTGATATCTCAGACAGCATAATATATAAAAAATGCAAAGATTATAGGGATTTTAAAAACAATTCCAGCAGGAGACAATTGAAGCTCTAGCACCAAATGATAATTCCCATATTAAGATTAAACAAATTCAAATAAACATTAAACTTTATAGTTAAAATTGTGCCATAGACTCATGTTGTAAATAATTGACCAAGGGCTGTTTAATAGTAAATTATATTTCATTAATGTATGGCAAATCAACAAAGAGAGAAGACTAAGACTCAAGCACAACACAGTTTTATTTTGGCAGCCAAAATTAAAGTCCTAGAGTTACAGTATTTATCTGGCTTCACCTAACAGACGCAAACTATAAAAATTACAATTTGTAAGTTAGAATTGTAAGAGTCTACAGAGACTTCACAATGCGTTGAAGCATCCCCCTGAAAAAGCCCAAGATACTGTGTTTCCTGAGCCCATTATTTAATCTATGCCATGTTTTTCCAAGTGAGTGATCAATAGTGTGATTGGTTATATGTAAGCATGAACAGTCCAGGAGAGATTATTATTTGTCAGTTATTCAGAAAAACACAATCTATTTTTATTTTCATTTCCTTAACTCACTTGTTCCTTTTTCATATAGCTCCCTTAGTTTCAGCTATTATTTTTAATTAGAATGGTTATGCTTTCTACCTTTTGATCCTTTACTGCCTGTCTCAGAGTTTTTCCAATGACCTCAGAGACAGAAACAACCAGTTTCCCAGTTAACCCTTTCTTGGGCCATGACTTATATTATATCAATTTCTACAGTCCTTTGCTGGTCCAATTCTACAAATAGCATACAATAATTAATGTCATGACTTTCACTCAGACACGTGAAAAGAAATGGATGGATGAATGTACAATAAATAATATAAACAATTGTTTTAGACAAAAGAAGATTTAGACAAAAGTCATTCTGATTAAACATTATGAAATACATAAAATGCAGTGTTAAAGCTATGCCAATGTTAAGTAAAAAAATACAATTTGTAATTTTCACATTTTTATATGAATTTTTCTATAACTTATTTTATTTATACTTTTCCAATGTATATTTGCAACCATAAGGATTCAGTAAAACATGTGGTTTCTATTCTCTATTGGAATTTTATCTGCAGCTTTGGACGTTTTGGTAGAGGACACTTGTTGTTAAAGTTATTGTATAATTTTGTCTGTAGATGTTGCTTCACTACATTTGCTTGTGATAATTTAATTAAAGTCAGGATCTCAAATAAGGCCCGGTGGAAGATATGTACAATAAGTGCTTCCTCTAAGTAGTCTCTTCCTGCTCTTTATCTCCAGATTATGACCTTTTCCATTTCTAAACTGGTGATTTCTCTGTAATGTACATATGATAGTGCTGCCTAATAAATACATTGTACTTATCAGACAGTGCCCTAGCCAAGGTATGATATCTTCTCCAATATTGTATATTTACAGTATAATTCATACACTGTGTATTCACATTATGAACATGGCTTGGTGTGCTAGGTTTTACTTTTACGCCTAGAATGAATTTAAATTTAATATACTGTATTTTTTAATAACATTGTTTAATAAACCCTATATATTTTATCAGCAGGTGTTTCTTGTGTATATGGAAAGTGTAACAGACATAACAGAGAGATGTCTGTTAATGCATCTGCCAGACTTCAGTGAAATAATCGATGTGCTTTCATAATTCAGTATTATCACAGAGGAATCATATCATCATTTTATTCTTGCTGGGTTTTGAATTAGTCAGCAAAGTAGTGTCTGAGTATCATATTATTGTGTAATCCTTGGCTAAAATGGATTTAAATTATATTTCCTTTTTTTTAGAGGGCCAATTCCAATCACATTGTGCAATGCCTGTGATTTAAACATTTATTTGACAGTTAAAAGGTGTTTCTTTTATTCTGATTGAACTCAAAGAAATGCTGTACACTCCAAATTAAAAGAAAAGTATAGTTCTACAATATCTAGATAGAAGGAAGTACACAGTATGCTACAGATTGAAAGGTATAAATGTGTTAATGTGATGTGATGATTTGGAATGAGCACCATATAAAAGCTGAGAATTATTATAACTACAGAAATACTGACATTGGTCTCTATATTATATTGTATTGAAAAGAAATGTGAAAATATATTTAAAAAAAAACATTCCCTTACACTAATAAACATAACGTGGCTGAACTGAAAATCTGGAGCAGTTGTTTTTGCCTGTGTCCCACTGGGAGAATCTAGTACTTTTTAAAGCTTTGCCATTTTTCTCATTTTCAGTCCACCTACAATTGCCTTGGGAAAACTGAAAAAGAAAACTAAATTAATTCCAAGGACAGTGCATTTCTAAGATGAAGTTCTAAAATGATAACATAGTTCTGATTTGAGTACTGAAACTTCACAATGTACCATATTCAGTGTATATTTTTTCTAGTATCTTTTACTCAGGAAGAGAAAAAAGGCCTTTACTTCCTGAAGCCTAATGCAGTTTAATTTAAGATCTGTACTTGTTTGCAAATATGGTTAACATGAAGAATCTCATTTGTATTTCAGAGCAATTAAGATGATGTAAGTCTTACATCCACTTGAGGGCAGTATATATGTAATCAATGATGCATTGTACTTGGACATGCCAATTTATCACAGTCCTAGAATTAATAAGACAATCTTGGGAGTTGCAACTGGGCAGCAAATGTTCAAAATGATCATCATCGATTACCACTATCACATTTATCTGGGAACTTTATTCTCCTGATGAAAATCACTGTACTGAATGGTATAGGGGCCACTGCCTCACTGATTGAGATGAAAAAAATACACAAGTTAAATCCCTCGGAGACATAACATCGTCAGTGTTTGTGCTAAATGGTTCTCAGTTTAACAACACCATAAAATTGGATTGATTGTTTTAGATGTATTATATATACACAAATACAATTTTCCATTTGTAAGTGGCTTTGGGAGATGACGGAGTCAGTCATTGGAAAAGTAAGTTGCTGTCATCTTGTTTATTATCTAATGGCTATGAATACATACTTGTAATGCAAATTACATTACCATTGTTTGCTGTAGATCTGTGTGCTGCAGACCCAAAGAAGTTGGTGATGGCTAGTTTAGCCTGAGTATACCATGGCATTTATACTCATAAGGCAGATTTCAAACATCAGTGCTGTTTAAATAAAATCTCTTGGAAGGTCACTGGGGAAATGATGACTTTAAGGTTGCATGGGTAATTGGTAGTGTAATGGGCTGTGGCTATTCATGCTGCAACAATACCCAGAAGAATTTCCCACTGGGCAAGGAGTAGGGAGTGACAACAAGTGGAATGGTTAAAATTGTGTTTTGCTTTTAAGTTATTTTAGGTTAAAAGGGACAACTTTAAAGAAATTTGCAAGCAGGCCAAAAACCTAGCATCACTGTTTTCTTAAATTGTTTGAAGGGATAATATTAGTCCTAATTTAGCTTTAAAACCAAACCATAATTTAGTTTCAGTGATCCTTATATGCCTTATTCAATTTTTGTTTGTATTGTGAATTTACTTTTTTTTTTCATTTTTTATATTAGGTTCTACCTTCCTAGATAGGTGTCCTATCTATCACGATAGGACTATCAGGTTCTTTTTCTTAATTATCAATCACAGAGCAAATGAAAAGGCTGCTCTTACTATCATTTGTTGGCTGATAGTTTAGTAATCCAGGAATCGAAGCAGTTTTTTCATGTGATGGAGGCAGATTCAACAACATTGCCAGACAGTTTGTACCAAACCTCAAAGTGACACTTGGCAAAAGAAAAATGGATGATTGGAATTAATCAAGTCAATAGAATCAATACAAGCCCTAGAATATCTTTCTTTTAAAAGCTTTGCCAATATTTTATGCATTTTCCTTTTATACATCTCATAACTATTGCAATCACCTTCTAAGATGACATACTTCACCCCATGCTTGACAGTTTTGTGACTCTCATTTAAATTATACTGCTGGGGATAAACATACCAACTTTCTTAGTACACAAGTTACAGTATGTTGATGAAATTGTAAATCTCATGAGTCTACATGTTGCAGAACCTCACAGCAGATTCTCACTTTTTAGAGACTAGAAAATTATTTTAAAAACTGAGTAAAAGCAAGTCACAACACTTTTAAACTGTGATTTAAATGTTTACTTTTCCTACAGTTAATTTGGGCATTAAAGTTTACAATGTAACTCTGATACTCTTAATTTATTTGAAGTTAACGGCAATACCTTGCTTTGATAGATAATTCATATTAACTAAAGCTTGGGAAACAATCTGTGACATGAGTTGCTACATAACATTTTGGAGGATGATTTTAGCATATTTTTATAGACATTCCAATATGTAGATGTTCATCTCAATTCCAGTTCATATCAAAGGACAAAATTAAATCTGATTAGTAGCAGTGGAGGTCCATGTTGCTTTTATCTCCATATATGCCTTTATGCTACAGAAAAGATAAATAAACAAAAATGAAATAGACAGGAAGACATAAATTATTATGTAAACTAGTTTAAAAATAAGAAAAAACAAATATAATATACAAAACAGAACTTCATCCTGAATTCTATAAAACAGCTGAATGCTGTTGCTTCAGACTAATTTACAGATATTTGAAATGCTTTAGATCATCAATTTCATTTAGTATTGGGGTATACTGTATAGTACAAGTCAACTTGACAGAACCAAGAGAAATGTACTAAACAGCAACTCCAAAAAAAATATTCGAGGGAGGTTCTTATCTTTTTGTCATTTTTGTTAAATATTTCTAGCTATACCACAGCTACTCATTTGTATTAGAAAAATAAAATCCCTTGTAAACTGATGGAACCTTAACTGTTCTATAATTATGTAACAATAACATTAATAAATAATAATCAATTACGATTTTTTTTTTTTAAATTAAACATTTATGTATGCCTCTTTAAAGAGTCTCTTATTACATGGGGTAAGAAGTGAAAAACATTTAGATCTAAGCATCCACATATTGGTCCAGCCTTGTATATAATGTTACACATAGGGGGTTACGAAACTGGTGAAAATCAGGATTAGACCAAGCGGTTTAGTCAATAAGTAAAATAATTATTCATGATCCCCACCTTGTAATTAATTTCTAGCAATATACCTGAGCAGCTGGTATAATTCAAGGTACGTGAATTCTTTGTTCTCCGGCACAGCTTTGTTGAGAAGAGTAACAATCCAGGCACACTTGGTTAAACAAATATTTATTATAATGACAAAACACAAACTACACTACACACAACATACAACACACAAGTTACTTTATGTACAGTATTTACAAACAAGGTGTTTCAGAGGCCTAACATTCTGTATGTGACACTTGGAAGGGTAAACAAATATCTCCCAGCCTCTTAACTCAGGAACTTCAGTTGCCCTCAGATTACTAATTGCAATAGACAAGGTGTAAGTATTTGAAGTTACTTTAGAATGGTAAAAACTCTCTATAATAGAAATATTTTATTTGAAAAGCTTAATGAATATTAAGGCAGCAAAGACAACTGTGTACCAACTGTGGAAAAAGACTTGATGCTTGAATCTATTGCAAGTTTTAAGAGTTCAAGCTCTGGAATTGAATAGAGAAATAGACACTCATGATCTTGAGATATACAGTATGTAGTGAAGTGAGTGTTGATTGAATATTTATGTGATTGTTATGGCCTTGGTGGAACAGAGTGAGGCATCCTGCTTGCAAACCCAGATACATTTTGTCTTCTGATAAGGTTGCCCAGCATCGGGATGTTCTTCTTCCTGAACTTTAATAATCATGATTTCTTCAACTCAGCAACTTTAAGACTTTAAAGATACATCTCCAGCATGGAGAAAGAAATATATTTGGTGATTGTTTGTAAGGAGCAGCTGGTAATTGGCTGGCTAAGCCAGGGCATGTATAAGTCATACTGTATACAGTAGAATGTACAATATATAGCATTGCTTGGTATATTCAGACAGGATAGTAGTTATGCCTTTGCAGGGGCCGCTAGCATCTCTAGGAGCTCCTCATATTAAATTATATTAATTATATTATATTAAATTATGATAGAACTGGTATACTGGAGATCATCTTTTCTTTGGGACACTATGTATATAAAACTGTCCTACAAATACTGTAATATTACATTTTCATACAGTAAATTACAAATAATGAATACTGTTTTTGCTAAAAACTGTAATGATGAAATTGGATTATATAAATTATATTATAGATTATAGATTATATAAAAAGGTCAGCAAAACCTGTAAACAAAATTTAATGAGTGAAAGTTACTGAATACTTGATAGAAGCAGCTTTAGCAGCATTTTATGCTCTCAGTCTGTTTGTATAGGTCCTTCCAGCTTTTCACAGAGGGATGATGTAATGCTGTGCCATTGCTGTTGACAAAATTCCTCCAGTTCTGACATGTCTGATGGAGATAGATCACTAATGGACTACAGTCTTCAGTCTTGCCATAAATATCCTGTTGGATTCAAGGCAAGATTTTGACTGGCGACTCAACAGCATTAATTCATCAAATCATTCCACTGTGGCATATGCATTGTGCTTTAGATCATTGCCTTGGTTGACCCAGAAAATTAAGCAGGATTCACTTATATTTTGCACAGTCATCACTTAGTTCCAGATTCTTCTCCTTACTCAATCCCTGTTCACAAGAAGCATGCCTTTAAAAAGATGCTGTCATCACCTTTCTTGACAGATGGGATGGTGTTCACTTGGTGATGTTCTGTGTTGGGACCAAATGTACTGCAATGCATTGAGATGAAAAAAATAACAAAAATTAATTTTGAATACTTAAGCAATTAAGCATTTTCTAATTTTTGTTAATAAATGTTGTTAAAAATATAAAATATCTACAGCACATGCTATTAGAAGTTAGTAACTTTAGAAATTTGGGGTAAATGAAGAAAATTGTTAATATAAACTACTGTATTTTAAAGCATTATGACTGCAAGCCCAGACAGTAATAAAGTGTGGAAACATTGTAATGGATGAATATCTTTGCAAGGCACTGTAGGTTATTATAGGTCCCTTTTTTGTTTTCCAATAGCAATCTTCCATTTAAAAAAACAAATGGACTATTTTTTGCAAACTTCACAGTGCCTTACAGAAAGCAAGTGCATACAGCAGCTTTTCTCTCACTGACCAGTACTTAGGAGAAGCGAGTGAAGTTCTTCTGTTCAATTTATTGTTATTTTGAGCAAACGGATCAATAGAAAAAGGGTTTCTATTGTCTTAAAGTAGTGTTTTGTATGTGCAGAGAATGTTTTTATGGCTATTCAAGCTTCATTATCAAATTCAGATCATGCACAGTTATTACAATCTGTTCATGCAGATGTTTGTTTCAGTTATCAGCCAAATGTAAAGGCACTCACCTCCTAGAAAAAAAATAAAATTGTTCATTCTCTGCATGTTATAAAAATATTTTACATACACATATTTAAATCTGAGCAGCATATTCTTTGAAAAACAATTTTGTCTTGGAAATAGACTGTGGGTGGGTCTATAAAGTCAAAGTCAAACCACCACTGAGGGCAGATCTACCTCATAGATTAACCTGAAATACTAGGTTGGAGTATGGAACAAGCTATACAACCATATTGTTGAAGCTGATACCCTGGCTTCTTTCTGGAAATGGTTGGATGAGACCTTTAGATCAATTATTTGCTCAATTATTGATAACACCAATTACTACCAAATAAGCTAGTTGACTAAACGACCTTCACTTATTTGCAGGCTTTCTTACTTTGTTAAGTGCAATTTAAAGGTGGGATAACACATTATTTTTAAAAAATTCTGTCTGGTATACTAAGCACAAATTGTCATTCACAGGAAATATTATACATTTTCTGTAGAAAAAGAAATGATGTCTTTGTATGAAATACCAACTTCCTGCATGTTTGAAACATTTTCATAGCTTTTCATTTACTTTTTAGAGTAAATCAGATGCTTCGACTCTAAACAAATACAACGATGAATAATTCCCCAAATGTACAGTCTTAACAAAACAGCATTTTTAAAAAATATATATTGTTCTATAGTATTAATATGTTAAAGAAGAAAGAGCATACAGTACATTATTTCATGCTGCTTTTCACTATACAGTATGCATTTCCTATTAAACATTTCTAAAAAGCTCTCAGTATTAATGTTTTCATATACAATTGGCTCCATTGAGACATAAAACCTAATAACCCCCTCACTTCAGCACACACACACTTGAATGAAATATAACTCTCTTACAAAAGACATACAGTTAAGGAACATTTCTTGTAAATTAGCTTGGGATTTCTTAGCTTTCAAATGCTCTTCTAGTTTATTAATCGCTGAAAAGTCAGGTGTGTTTAAGAATGTCTTCTCCCATTTGTCTCTCTGCTGTTAAGGGTATTTTTTACATTCAAGTTGGCCTTTGGGAATTTGACTGTGTAGTTTTAAAGTAGTGTAATAAATTCCTCCCTACAAACAACTTCTAGCCATCTATCTGGGCTCACACAACATACTTTGATTTAACAATTGGTATTAATGCTTTCATAACTAGTAAAAATAGATTTGTTATACACTGTTTCTTGTTTTTATGTTTTTCCTTTCATGTATTCAGGGGTAACAAGTAACGTTCTTTCAACATATTACAGTATATTTGTACTTCAAATTAAATAGAATGATAGGGAAAAACATTCTTAAGATGTCACTAAGCATTTGTTATAAATGCTAACAGTCCTAAATAACTGTTCTGTCACACTACTCTGTGATGAACATTTTAAAACATATTTATGTGGTTCTGTTTGCTGCATCCTTATATCCACCTTCCATTCTTCATTAACCTGAAGAAGGCTCGGCAGCTTAAATGTGTTTATTTTCTTCTCTTTTCAGAATGGGCTTTGCTTCAACTTGTTTCTTTGCAGCCTACGAATGCTGATGCAGTTACCTACTTGAAATCCTTATTTATATACGCTTCTGTGACTGTCCTGTGCGAACTGCTAATAAGGTACTGTATTTCATCTTGAAAGAAGCAATATTGGAATCTTAACAGTCAAGTATGGTGTTTATTTTATTCAGTTTTAGTGCTCCTGAGGTGCCTGTCCACCAATGGATTATAGAAAGTTTGTTGAAGATGGGTAAAAATATCTTTAAGGGTCAAAATCTTTTTTCTCGGAGCTAAAATATCCTTTTACAGAAATCTGTGAACTGTTAATGATTCCTTCATTTGTCCTGTGAGCACAAAATACTTGATGAATTGGCCATTGAGACCAAAGTAAAAACTCAGTGTTATGGAATGGTGACCACTAAATGCAGGAAACATTTAGCTTTTGTAGCCGACTACACCACCTAT
This sequence comes from Lepisosteus platostomus, assembly GCF_059453375.1. Classification (NCBI taxonomy): domain Eukaryota; kingdom Metazoa; phylum Chordata; class Actinopteri; order Semionotiformes; family Lepisosteidae; genus Lepisosteus; species Lepisosteus platostomus. The sequence goes on from NC_142616.1 coordinate 25,494,897, forward strand.
CATCATAAGGTTGCTAGGACTCATTTTCACCAGCAAAAGGTACATTAATGTTTTCTACCTATTGTGCGTCCTTCCACAACATGTAGAGAAAGGGTAAAACTCAGTGTAGTCCTTTGGTGGGTCCTAGGCATCCTCTTAATCCTGGCAATCCTGAGGAATGTACTGTAGTTCCTTATGCCCCCGTCCTCTGTTTCCTTTGTCTTTGTGTTCTGGTGAGTCCATATCACTGAGGTTTTTGGAAGCCCCACTAACCATGGCTCAGGACTAGTAGTGATGTGTTGTGTATTTACACCCAGATCTAGAGCCCCCCTCTCAGTCTGAGAGGGCATTTCATGTCCCAAAGAAGAGAAGACATCACCAGTACTGTATCAATATTTTCCCATGTCACCTCTGATCTGTGTGGTAAATAAAAAATGCTTGTGGAATAATCTTTGATCAATGGGAAGGATCAGAAAAAGAAAAGACAATGCGCCATGACACTGGCCATTCTGTACAAACTTAAACATAAAGTCACTAGACTTTGTTGTCACACACCCATGTTTTCAATCGATGACAGAAGCACCAGCATTGATCTCAACTCACAACTCACCCTGGTGTACTGTATATGCCAAAATCTCAACATGATACCATTTTAGTGACATTGGGTGTGTAGGTGGTCCTTCGGTATCTTTCTCTACATGGGAGAGGTATGTAGCAGAGACTCCTGCTGGCCAGGGAGAGTTATCCCAGATAATCAAATAAGATTGTGAAACAGTAAAGGAGCATTGTGGCAATGAAAATGTGTACACTTCAAGGGATGTGGTCATAACCATATGAAGACATTGTAAAAGACAATATAACAAAGCTTCTCAATGTTCACACTTTTATTTGGGACATTTTGACTTCTTGACCTGTATAAAATATCCCCAAATATCCCCAAGTCAAAAACATATACACAACTTAAATATAATTAATAATAATTATAATTGCTTTCACTTATATAGCACTTTTCTGGACACTCCACAAAGCGCTTTAATGGGGACTCCACTCCACCACCACCAATATGCAGCATCCACCTGATGAGACAGCAGCCATAGTGCGCCAGAACGCTCACCACACATCAGCTATCAGTGGGGAGAAGAGCAGAGTAAGGAAGCCAATTCATAGATGGGAATTATTAGGAAGTCATGATTGGTAAGGGCCAATGGGAAATTTAGCCATGATGCCAGGGTTACATCCCTACTCTTTTCGAGAAACACCCTGGGATTTTTAATGACCACAGAGAGCCAGGACCTCTGTTTTACAGTACGTCTCATCCGAAGGACGGCAACTGTTTACAGTATAGTGTCCCCGTCACTATACTGGGGCATTAGGACTCACATGGACAGCAGGGCGAGCGCCCCCTGCTGGCCCCACTAACACCTCTTCCAGCAGCAACCTTGGTTTTTCCCAGGAGGTCTCCCATCCAGGTACTGACTAGGCTCACACCTGCTTAGCTTCAGTGGGTTGCCAGTTGTGAGTTGCAGGGTGATATGGCTGCTGGTTCCGAATATATTTGGAATGTGGCCCCAACATCATGACTGAATGTCTGACATAACCAAAGACCACCATTTTAATATCATTTTGAAAACTATGGTGAAATAAATGTAACTAAATAAAAGACTTCCAGCAATATTTGTAAATGTTGTTATAATATTTAATTTAATTAAATTTAGTGAGGTACTGTAACATTTTAATTGTGTAGAAAGTTAATGACACTCACAGTTTTTATTCTTCATCAGAAGCAAGGAAAAACTGTTTAGTAAACAGGTGATCTTGAGACTGAACTCTGACAGGGACTGGAGGTGGTAGACTCCAGACAACTAATGCAAGTTTGGAGATCTAAAGTTAAAACCTATTTTATTGTTGGTTAATAAATGACTACAATCTCATACTGTGTTGCTGCTAGTCATATTACATATTGTTCAAGGGCACCTATCCAATTAATGAAACTGCAGCAAAACAACATCACTAACGGCTTGTATCAAATGGATGCAATACAGTGTTTGCAGTTGAGGATTTTATCTTTAAGAAGCTATGCTTGTTTTTCATAACTAATGAGAAGGAAGTCAACCACAGAAAGAAACAAATATAATTTAGGATTATTCAACCTTCTTGCCTGTTTTAGAATCAAACTGGTAAAATGAGGTCTTGTACTAATAAGCTTAACACACAAATAGTACATTAGGTATGTCACACACCATTTGATTATTGAAAATTCAGATATTTCTTATGAGACATTTTCTCTATTTTTAACAGAAAGGATTTAAAAACAGGTCACTATTTTCAGTACTATTTTCCATCCACAGACATGCATTTCTTTTTCTGTCCCTCTTGGAAATGTAAGGCATTAACCTCCTATTTCTTGGCCTGACCTTGTCTTTTCTTGTAATATCGAATGCTGTTATGCTAGCATTTAGCTACTACTGGTCACGATTTTTGAGCCCTTACCTGATTTTTTCCATTGCTTCTGAGCTCTTTCATCAGAAGATATAACACATACAAATTGCCTACAATATTATAGTAAATTAGTTGAATAGTGAACAAAATGAAAAGATGGTGCGTACTAGTTTTAAAAATGTAAGATATTTATAGCTGGATTATTTACAGCTCGGATTAGTGATTAGTGAAGTTGGATATTTTTATACACAATATCTATACAGTAAGGCCTGATGAGGACATATCATTGGCATTGTTGAAGAATGCTGTTTATCATCTGTGAAAGTTACATGAGTTTATAAAATCATGCGTTTTTAATTAATGTATGAATATATTTGTAAGAGGTACACAGGAAAGAGTTAAACAAAATACATATTTCTAAGATACCTTTTCGTTGGGTAAAAACTAATATGGGAAGAATCATTTTTGCAAAGAACATTACAAATACCCCTGCTTGAGTTTCTTCAACCCCTAGCTCTCTGAGAGGGGAGAAAGGGGCCACAGAAATAATATCCATTCCAGTTACTGTACATACTGTAGTTACATACTGATTTAAGAACGTACCCCGTTAGGAATTTATGTTATATTCACGAATAATTAACGATGATTAGACGCCCGATAGAAAAATCATTCCATTATTTAATGGAAAATAAGCTTTTTAGTTGGCATAGGAAGAAGCTGTGTTTGCGTATAACAGTTCTGATGTTCCCTCTACTGGTAAGAAAAATATAATACTTCACTCACATTCGGAATCTGTCAAGATTTAAATAATATAAACGTGTAAACAAACCAGTATATGTACTGTACGTCGGCAATTAGTTAATGTGGTGTTTGATTAAAAGATTGACTAGTTAAGGTGACTGACAATAGCGTAATGGTGAGTTTGATTGCCACTTCGATATGAAATGTTAAATTAATGTTTTTTTTATGACAGCATTGAATCGCAGTTTCTTTTAACATTTAGAAAAAAAAGTCATTTAGAAAACAGTAGAATGTTCTCATCTGTATTTTTATCAATGGAAGACACACTATCCAAATATATCATACAATTTCAATTTCTACTGAAGGTAATTCTCAAAGAACTCAAGATTCTGTTTATAATTCGAAACTAAACAACGACTTTTATACGCCAAAGAGCACGTACTGTATTACATACATAGCGCTCCAGCCGGTACAGGCTGAGGTAGGTTGATGTGAGCAGTTGCTGTTTTTTGCATTGCTGAGTAGGTAGCGGAAGGTTTCATGTTTATAAAACGCCGTGATTTTAGTTTAGATTATACAAAACAAAAGCAACAGCAACGCATATTTATTTTAAAATGTTTAGAACAGTAAAGCATTGTACAAATGAAACAGCACAGAAAGTCGAAACGGAGATAAGTCGTTATTGTGTATCATATTTTCAGATTTTTGCTTTTTAATATCAAATGTAAAGAGCGATCTTGTGTGAGAGGTGGCGTTCTTTTAGCAGGGAGGAGATCAGAGAGGCTGAAATGGGGAGTGAGAGATCTGTGGTTTATCATCACTAAATCAGTGACAGTCTCCGAGCATCTCCTTTGCTGGATAGCTGTAGAGCGCAGTTAAGAAAAAAAAAACAGCAGGCTCCGCCGAGGATGTTTTCATGGATGTATTTGGGAAACGTGCAGCTTCAGCTTTCTGTATAAGCACTTTAATTTTCTATCATTTCTGAATGCGCTGGGAATTGACTACACATTAAATTCAAAGGACGATTCTTGGATATTCGAGGTAATTCAGCGGATCCCATTTCATGGGGAACTAAGCAAATATGATGGACCAGTAAAAATACCTGCTCTTGGCATTTCATGAACCACATTTGAGGTGAGTTTATACTATGTATACATAGTGTTGAAAAAAAGCAGTGGTTTTAGAACAACTTTATATGAAGTTTCCCTAAATATTCTATATACGCCTTTTGGTGATACTTGGTATTTCATGCGTAACAGAAGAGTATTCTTGGTATCGTTTATTTCACAATACAGTATTTTAAATGTCAATGCGTTTGAAAGGGATCGCCACGGCTGCAGAGTAAAGGTGGCATACGGTTTTATTTTTTTTCCATTTGGATTGGGAAAAAAGCCCATTTCCAAATAATACAGATCTTTATTTGATTTTTATGTAACTGAAATTGTCAGGACGGAAAAGGATTTTTTGAATTATGCGAATTGATATTGATTAGCTTTTCCAAAAGAGCTAAGAGTCCGTCTGGGGAGAGCTTTAAAAGAAGCCCCTGAACACATCCGATACTTAAGGAATACCTGCAGTTAATGTGTTCCACGTGTCTTAGAGCGAGTTTATGTTTTTACCATGTTGCGTGACTGCAGGGTGTTCGTAACGAAAATCAACCATAGCTGGTTATAAGCAAGCTATTTCCCGATAACATGTTCAGCATTAAGTTTATGACCTCTCCATAAAAAGAACAGGCAAGCACACATGTATCAAATAATTAGCACATTAATTTTGAAGCGAGTAAATCAAAAGTAATCTGTGTACTGTATACTGTACTTTTATAAACAATTATGTAGGGTTGAAACGAGCTTTTTCGTTATTTTTAGTTCAAATAATTTTGAAAATGCTTCTTAAAACTCTTAAGCAATTTTACTATACGTTACCCTTGCAGTTGTTATGTTTATCATTACCCGTTTCATGATTTTCTTAATTATATATTGTAATATCTGTAGCTGTTTGGCCACACGTTTGCTTGTTTTATATCTTGTTTGCTAATGTCCCTTAAAGGCTACCCACTGAATCCATTGGGTATAGAATGTAGAATGATTCCTATACCAAGATTAAAAGGACAACCACAGCTCTGGCAGATGAATGGAGAGCCCCCTCCGTGGATTTGGATGATCCCAGCCGCTTCTGGGCTGTACAGGATAGGGGGTGCTCCACCTCCACTCTTAGTGTCTTCTCCGCACCCACCTCCGCTGCTGCGAGCTGTAACTGGCTGGCAACTTCCCTGTGACCCTTTTCTGCCTTTGATACGGATGCCCTCTGCACCAGAACCGGCTGTTCATCAGTTCCATTTGCCAAACGTTCAGGTACGGAGGTCTGTGATGATCACCAACTTTTTGTCTGTAAATTATTATCCTACTTTTCTGATATTCTTGAATGAGATGGTTCCCCCAGTACGCACACACAAGCAAACGTGCTCACACTATAAATATGCCATGAGACTACTCTTCAAACATCATCGAGTTTGAAGTTTTTTATTATAATGAATTAGTACATGGATACAGTGACGGTGTACACACACAGACATGCAGCTTCAGAATGTTTTATTTAATTCCTATATAGTTAGTCTTTTGAAAGTCTAATGCAGCACGTAATGTATAACCCGCAAATACAGTAGTCTGTCATGGCGCCCTTTTTACCACTAGAGGCGCGCACTGCAATATACTGTAGTCCAGATTTAACCGGCTTTTTTGTGCCAAATTTAAGGTGAAACGCAGCACTCTTTTTAATCCAGCAAGTGAGAGCACATACTGTATATACTATATATATATGCGTAGTTACTGTATTAGTCCAATAATTAAAAGAAAATTGTTAATACAAGAATATAATGCAATATAATTTCCTTTTATATTCTACAGAATTTCTCTAAACAAAAAACTGAATATAATAACACAAGAGGCGAGGGGTGTAATTGAGTATTAGTAGCGAGTATCCTCAGAAGCAAGAGATTTCCCTGCCAAGTCATATATTGTGTTAGTTATGTAATATAACACCATGGTCAGAGACAAAGGACTTTATATCACATAACCTGCTGTAACACCATAATGCATCAACAAATTGATGCGATTAGTATTGTCTCCAGTTAATGTATTTGTTTGCATCAACTATTAGAAAAAAAATATGCCTTTATACTATGCAATCTGTATTTTTAACACCTACTGTCAATTTACTAATTAACAAATGCTCTTTTACAGGAAACCGTATGGCTTATTCTTTTGAAGTAAAGTTAATTGACTTACAATCTTTCTGAATGTTATTTTATTGTTAAATGAAGGTCTAATTAAAAAGAAAAACTGCAATTCAAAGCAGATTTGCTTCAGTTTAAAACACTTTTTATATGATAAGATTATTGAATGATATCCCCAATTACATTTAATAACATCTTAAAAGATTGTGTTATCCTTTATTCATTATCTTTTGAATTTTATGTATGTTTACATCATTTCAGATTAACTCAATACTAAGATATATCAAAATTAATATGAATGAAGATATCTTAAAATGAAATGTGTATTTAAAAATAAATTGAAATGACTTCTTGTTCATTTAACAGTAGGTCTCAAATTAATCTAGAGATAGTGTATCTTGAATGACTTCTTGTTTACTTTGAAGTCTTCCTGTTAACATTTAACAACTCTTTGGTTATTGATAACCCTGCATCTATTAACAACTGTTTTTTAATATAAGTGTTTCATTTTCAAACATGTTGACATTTGACATCTGATCTTATTTTATATAATTTTATATTACATTTTCTTTCAACAAAGATATATTAATTTATATTTATATCTTGATTTATTGATATGAACACAATAGCTCTAAATGAATAGGAAGTACAGTATTGTAAAATAGTAATGTGGCTTGCCATAGAGAGCCTGAAATGAGTTATGCGTATTACAGGTCTATTCAGAATGTTATCTACCACAACACACTGTCTAATAATTGCTTGATGGCAAATAGTATTATCGCCTACTTATACTAGCTAAAAAATTTTCCTTCAGCGATCATTTTGACAGATCCATTTTATATTTAAAATGAAAACATGTTATGATATTTTTTTAACAAGACATTTCATGCTACTACCTATTTGCTTTGTCAGCTGGTACTGTATGTACTAGATTGGTGAAGAAATTTAGAGAAAGAAAAAAATATCAAGCCAGTGACTGGTACAGTATATTGATTTTCTCTTTTTATCATATCTGAGTTTACATGGAAATATGTAAAGAACATAAGTACAGTATATATAAAAGTTGTAGCCTTCAATTCTATGACATATATTTGATGATATAATGAAATACGCATATATATATATTAAATCTAAACCAGTCTTTCCTTTAGTTTTAAAAATATTCTGAAGGCACACTTTGACAAGTACTTCATGTACTGTAATTCACTGACAAAATATGACAAATAGATTCAAATAATGACATAATTTACATTTAAATGTCAAAATATATCCAGAAGCATTACCATATATACTGTATGTTATTTGGCCATTTTTTAAATTATTTTTCTATATAATGTATATATATATGTAAACTATAGTCTGTGTATATACATCTTTATATTACTTTTCCATATAGATACAATAGATTGGAAGAAAATATAATTCACACTGGCCTGCAGATTTATTGATACCCCTTCAAAGTCATATATACTGTATGGGGGATGATTGTAAAAACACAAAAAGGTAACTCTACTACTTTCTACTGTAGTGTAAATTACAATGAGATTTGTGGAGACTGATATAGTTACATCCTTGCCAGGAAGGGTATGTTGTCACCATGGGTTGTGAAACAGGTAGTTTGGGAGAAACTATAAATCCAAAGGCAGCAGCTGGAGATATTCAGCACAAACTAGCTTATTCGGGATACAAAGTGTCGCAAACAGCCATTTAATGTCCCTTGAGTGAATGTGGTGATGTTTGTTAACCAATGTGATGCCATGTAGTGAAGGCCTTTGTGAAGGTGAAGCAATGGTGAAGCTCATGTTGAGAAAATCTTCATACCCACTGTGGAATATTGTTGTTGCTATACAGTATTATGTTTCAGGGTTGTTTTGTACCTATTGTTCTGGAGCCCTTGTCAAGACAGGGAGAATCTACAGTACCAGCACATTTTGGCCAAAAACCTGGTTTCTCTGCCAAGAAGGTCAAACATGGTCAAAATGATCCAGAGTATAGTTAACAAAGGGGTAGTTAACTACACAATAAATAAATGTTCTTGACTGGCTATCTCAAGCTCTAGAACTCAAGTCTGATTGAGCATGCATTATTCAAACTCCATCATTGTTCTTCCTGGAGAAATGGTTGAAAATTTCCCATCAGAAGTGCCAGAACCTTACTGCATGCCACAGAAGGCATCTTGCCAGTTTATTCTATGCCAGATGGAAAATACTAATTACAAGGGCATGAATAAATTGTGACCCTCATGTTTTCAGAACTTAATTATGATAAATATGACTCTGTGCAAAGCTGTTAAGATTACAGTATGACAGTTTGTAGATTTCTAAGACATTTTATCCATTTCATCATTCTGTGATGTGTTTTGTTACTATTTCAGAAAGGGCACTGCATATCAGTAGCTTAACATACTTACAAAGAGCACATACTCCTTGTATTCTAAAAGCCTTATAGTCACATTTTTCATCCAAGTGATGTAACCGCTTATGATCGTGAAACATCCATTGTTTCATGTTAAGCCACATTGACTGAGATAGGGCTACCTTAGTTATTTTCACTGCCATACAGAAATGCATCTTCTGAAGAAACATACTTAATAGGAGTTTTCATGTCTTGACAACAACAGTAATGATGTTTCAAAGAGAGGAGCTGAACAGAGCTGACAGGCTTGCAACAGTACCATATGGAAAACGTGTTTATAAATTCAGTCACTGTATCACCAGAGTAAAACTAAGAGAAACTCAATACACTAGAGACAATGTGAATATTTATCATCAGTCATGGATAAGAATTAGCTAAAAGCACTTTTTAAAATTGATTGCATTTGAAATTAACAGCATATGGATTCTGTAATTGAAAGTAGGTTAGAGCTTTCATTTTCGCAAAGTAAAACTGCTTGTATTGTTTTAATTTGATATTTATATTATTACAGTTTGATTGAAAAGACTGCTAATTTATTTAGCAGTTTTTTTATTTATCTATGTTTTTTAAAAAATAATATTTTTCTTTCATTTTATATCATTCTTAATGTTTATTACTTGTTCTGTCATTGATACATTCAATCAATTCAGTTTCCAACCAGTAAAAAAGAAATTTTATTTTAGTGAAGAAGGACCATCTGAATGGTTAATGCAACCAGTTAAACCTGTCTCATAAATATACAACTACATCCATTTTTATTATAAATATGATATTTTCTGTATGGCCATAAAAACCTTTCCTAATTTCTTAGAAAATTAGGGATTAAAATAGTGATGTTTATGGCTTGTATGGTCAAAAACAATAATATTTGTTTATATTGTTATCACATTCAAGTTTCCATGTTTTAAAATAAATAATTATAGTTTTGATTTATATTACCAGCTATAAAACTATTAACAAAGGGTGTTACAATCCTTCATTATCATTAGTGAGAATTCTAATAACATGTGTAATTCTTATCTCCTTGATATTGTTTATATCTGCTTTCTTTAAAATGATTAATTGAAATATTGATGTGTTAATTAAGGGTGGGAAAATTAAGGGTGATTTGTTGTAATGTGTTGAGTAGGATAAAAAGGTTTTAGTCATAAAAAATCCACACATTTTTGGTAGAAACCTGAGGTAGCAGTTACATACTGTTAGTGACCTCAGTTTATTTTGTATCTAATTTCTTTCTAGTTCAAAATGCTGTCATATTTTTCCCTGTTACTTTCAGTGGGACATGCCCTCTCGACATCCTGTTGTGGGATTCCAGCCTTCGACAAATGTGGATTTGCTTCCCATTATCCCTCATGTTTACACCTCAGTGCTGCCCCCTCATTTGGGGAAAAGATGGGTAGAAAAAAGGACACCAGATTACAAGGTATTAAAGAGTAATGATAGTATGCAAGGATCAGTCATCTTTTAATAATATATACGATATACTTTTGCTTAATTTCAGCTCTGGCTACTAAATGATCACTTTATAAAAAACAGGAATAGTTCTTGAATGTGTTATAATAAATGTACTGTACTGTATATTAGAAAGCTAAATGAAAATTTTGGATTTGGAATTGCAAAGACGGATAAGTCTAATTATATGTAGTATAATGGCAGATTTACTGTGAAGCAATTATATTGAAATATTTAACTGTATTTCAGATTTACTTAAATAATGCCCTTGCTATGGATACAACATGGATAAATCCTGAAGAAGTGAGAATTTTCCAGAGGCATGAAAAACCACTGCTGATGACAAATCAAGTGGCAATGAGTATATCTAGGCCAGCTGCTGCCTCAAGGAATTTTCATACACTACTTGTATCACCTCAGCCTATATCAGGTTAGTGTTAAAATTTATTACATGTAACAAGTTTACAAGGTGAGGCCTTGTAAAATGGGGCTCTATTTATCAGATGCTCTCCTTCAATTTTGTATTAGGATCTGTTCTTAAAATTTAATCTTCTCAAGACAAATCAGAAAATGTACAGTAAATGAAACTAGTGCTGGAAATCCTTTTAATTAATGTCAACTAAGGGGCATTAAAAACACTTATTAAAGTTAATTTCAGTACTCATTGGTTTCATTTAAGGCCTCTCGGTATAGTTTCTGTTGGTTTTGTTACCTTGAGCATAATAATCTGTTATTTCTACTTGTTTTGTTCCCAGTGTGGAAACCCTGAATCAGAGGTTACCATTCTCTTACAGACACAGACATTGGAGGTCTGCTGGTAAACAGCATTCTACTGACATTTTATTATTAGTATTAAAAGCTCTGTCTGAAATTGATTTAGTTGTTAACTACTGTACTGATACCAAATGGTAAATGTTTCTGGTCAGCATCTACTCTCTATGGGCAATAGATCTGTAGTGGTAGAATTTTGAGTTGAAGGACTTACAGGCCAGTTGAATTCCTCCTCCTATTAATAAAAAGGGAACAAGTTTCAGCCCTCCCAACTTTTTCAATGACCAAGGTTAGCAAATTACAATATACGGTATAGGAAAATCCTAAATTAATAAAAAAAAACGAGATCTCCTGTAGTTCTTTCATTAATATTCTACATTTATATTTCACATGTAAGTATAGTAAGGTCTTAAAAGTAGAAGGCAAAATACTGTAAATGGAATTCCTTATCAAGAAATGTTTGAATAACGAAACTCAGAGATTCTTATTGATTCCGTGTGGAACTCAAGACTCCACCAACACAGTAAGTGACATTGCTATGGAAACTTCATCAGTAAGGCTTTGATCTAAACCCATTTGTACCGTGGTTCAAGGCAGAAACAAGGGCAAAAAAATAAAATTCGAGCCTGAGATACCTGTGATATTCATTTAACTGTCTGCAAGGTGTATGTAACAGAGTCTTCACAGGATTTACTTTGCTTCTTTTCTTCTCATAAAACCAGGGGCATTCTAAGCACTTTTAGAAACTATCCCCTCAGGCCATTTGCTGAATAGATGGCCACAAATGAGCATATCAATCTGAAAAAGGACTTTCACTTTCAAATGAAATTATAAAAATATGTGTTTTAATGCCTCTGGAATGTTATTTTCATTCAGCACAAGAAGACATCATACATTTTTAAAGATGCAGTATAGTGTGACTTGTGGTGCATTGGTATTGAAATAAAACTGAGCTAGTCTGCTTTGATAAGTCATAGCTTTTTAATTTTGCTTTACTGTTTCACCACTCACTCTGCCTTTTGTACTGTAAAACTATAGATGAACGTGCAAAAAAAAACAGTACTTGGATATGTATAAAATAAGTTACACCATAGTAGGATACATACATACCCAAGTAGGATTTTAGGATTCTCAGTGGAGAAACTGGCTAGATAAGCTGGTCAGATAACCCAGTGAGTTGAGACATTCTGAAATAAATCCCTTTACCCCTTTGCATTATTCTGTATATATTTACTGTATACAACCATATCCAGAAAGTATATTTTATAAATATATTATAATATAAATTGAATAGAATCTCACAATATTTATACAGTATTTTAGCATATTTAATACTGTAAAGGAACAAGTAATAGGTTTATTCCATGCTGAAAAAAAAGAAGAAAGAAAACAACATTTCGGCCGTGGAGCCTTCTTCAGGTGTGAGAAAGAAAAGGCAGTAAGCAAAGGTAATGTAGCGGGAGAACAAAGTCTGGGAGAGAGGAGGAGCGAGAGGCGGGAGCAGGGGACAGAAAAAGAGGCCAATCAAGAGGTGTGAAGTCAGAATAGGTGTAGAGAGGTGTGAAATGAAACCTCCAATGAATGGAGAAAAATTAGAAGAAAAGTAGTCTGTCGTTAAGAGAAGGGGGAAGGTGTGATCCTAGCTGCAATGTAAGTTTCTGTAGTCTTTCTGATGTATGAGTTCGGAAAACTGTCTGAGAACACAGATGGAGAGATTAGAGTGGTCATGGGTGTCAGAGGTGAAATGGGAAACAATGGGCTTGGAGAGATCTTTAATCTTCACAGCCCTAACATGTTCTCTGATTTAATACTGTATATTGTATATACTGTATTTTAATACTGTATATTTAATACTGTATACTGCATATTGTCTTGTGAACATCTGGAGCAAGGCATTTTCACAGAACACAAATCAATCCACTGAGTTCTATCAGCCGATTGAAGAGTATATTTTTACAGCTTTGAAGTTTACTTTTTCTTTAGCTCTTGATGCATATACATATAATTTAGGACAGTGACTTCTTGAAACATGCAGCAAGGACAGTTGATACCATTATGGCCAACTGACATGATACATATATATTTTCAGGAAATTCCCATAATAGGTTACCATTAAATTCAAAGTACCATATACACCATAAAACCTAACCGTATATATCGAAAACTGGTTAACAAACAAGTAACAATGGATTGTCTTAAACTCTCTGGTAAGCTGTAATGTGCCACAAAGATTCATTTCAGTGTCATTGCTCTTCTCAGGCTGTGTAAATGATTTAGATTCTCTTATACTTTTCTGACTTTGCAGAGGATACAAAAATAGTGGAGTGACAAACAGAAAAGGCACCAAGGGAATTACAGAAAGGCTTAGACAAAACAAAAGATTGGAAAGACACTTGTCAAATGAAATTCAACATTGAAAGTGATGCACACAAGAAGTAGAAATTTGCACTATGCACTGAACATACAGTACACAGCGTCTGGGAGCTGCCGTACACATAAAAGGGATTTATGTGTAAATGTAGATTCTTCTATGTCATTGTGTCAGTGTTGGAAAGAAAAAGGCAAACATAATGCTGCGGTATATAGCAAAAATTGTGGAACTTTAAATTAAGGCAAGTTATGCTCAAGCTTTACAATACACTATCATGATTTCATTTAGAAGTGTTCCACTTAGGTCACTGAATCACAGAAAGGATATTGTAGTCTAAGTAAGAGTTCAAAGAAGAGCAATAAGAATGATTCCTGATTTCAGGGGATTGTCATATGTACAGTATATGGACAGGTTAAAGCACCTAAATCTCTTCTGTCTAAAACAAGAGAGAGACAGGATATTTGATCCGAGTATATAAAATCCTAAAGGGTATAGATAGGATCAACTCTAGGAACTATTTCATATTCACTTGTGAAACAAGGAACACATGGTTAAAACTGCAAACCAAATCATTTAGGATGGACAGTTGAGAATGTCTTTTAGACAAAAATGTGGTATCTGGAGTAGGCTTCCAGACCAAATGATTAATGGCTCCATTGACAAATGGCAAGCATTTACTAACATACTAACCAAGATGTACCAAATGGTTGTCTCTCATTTGCAACCCTTGTTGTGTACCTTATTTTTAATGAAACTTAAATTTAATACCAAAGCATGTTATTGAAATGGCAAGTTTTTTTGAAAATTTATCAGTGTTAATCTGGTATCGCACCTCCGGCACCCATAAATCCAAAGACAACAGTTTAAGATCTGCAATTTATAATGGCATCTTCAGGGAACAAAGAATTGAAGACCACCATTCAAAGCTGCCTGCATAAATATGGCCTTCATAGCTGGATTGCAAGGAAAAAGCCCCTTCTGAGAAGGAATCACAAAAAGAGACAACTGAAACTTGCCAAACATAATCTGAATTACATTTGAAATGATTAAATGAAAATTGCGATTTTTGGATATCAGTGTCACGGAAGCCAAAGGCTAGCTGTGGAGAGACTGGCAGAACAGGAAGACCCCAAGTGTAGCGGCAGGAATGGAGAAAACACGGGGGTTCGCTCTGGGCTCAAAGTATCGGGGGGAGACATAAGCCTTCAGGTAGCAGATGTGGGGTGACCTGGTGAGGCAAGCCTCTCGACAACCGATCCCAATGCCGAGTGCGGAGGATAGGGAGACATGGAAATATTTAGCCCCAGACAACAAGACACACCGGAAGAACAAGTAAAGCAGCTGGAAACTAGGATCAGGACAGAGAAGGATCGCCCTCTAGTAGAGGGCGTGACAATCAGCCTCATATCTGGCATCAAAATGATGTTCATAATGAGAAAATGCTCCTGCCCACTGTGCAATACTGCATTGTGTGCGTTTATAATGTTTTGGGGTTGTTATGCATCTGCAGATCCTGGAGCCCTTGTCAAGATAGTGGAAATCATGAACTCAACTCTACTAGAGTGTTTTAGACAGGCACCTGGTTCCTTCCGCCAAGAAACTCAGATTTGGCAGAAAATGGACATTGCAATATGACAATTATCAAATGTATACAGTATGTCTAGGTTGACAAAGGAATGGTTTACTGCACATAAAATATATGTTCTTGTCTGGCCATCTCAATTTGCATACTTCAATCTAACTGGACATTTGCCATTCTAAGTGAAGTTGGCAGTTCATTAATGCTAACTAAAGGGTCTGAAGGATTTCAAGTAAATCTACATGGAGACATGTTCATAAATGCCCCCTCAGAAGTTCCAGGACCCTCATAGCACATTACAAAAGGTGTCTACTCAGTGTAATCCCCCCCAGAAGAGGATTTACAAATGATTAACTTCAGGGGTGTGAATACATGTGACTGTAATTATGACAAATAGAACTTGACACTGTGCAATGATATTAAGTTCAACATACTGTATGACATATAACATTTTTAGATTTTTCAAATGAAGAAACATTAGTCTGTAAATCTATATTGTTTCATCAGGGACAAAGAATCAGAGGACACTGTATTAAATATAAAATAATATACAATGTTAGTATAATTTCAAATTACTATTATTATTTGTAAACTCTTTAAATTTCAAGGTACCTGTAAAACATGTTCAATATATGTTTCATTATATTTAAAATTTTGTTTTCATGGCTAATAGTTTGGATTTATATTTTATTATATAAAATATTTAGTACACAATTATACACAAAATTGTGTAACATTTCCAGAATAAATGCTTATTTTTCTTGCATTTTTATATGTCACATTTTGTCTATATTGTGTTAAATGGGCTGCTTCAGAAATTTAAAGAATGCTGTTGGAAAATTAAAAAAAAATAACTTTCGGTACAATTTAAGATCCTTTGGAAAATGGCATCTATAATCTAAGCTATAAACTACCCTTATCTGTGGAATTTGCTTTGAATGAGTGACCTTCAGTGTTCTCTCTAGTAGGATATATACTGATCTGTTTTGCATCACTGCACCTCTTTGTTTTGATGATGTCAGGATAAGCAATAATAATCAATATACATGACAAAGACTGAAGCTATTACACACTGGGACACATTCTTCTCATCATTTTACCTATTGGTTTTCACATATTACTGTAGAATTTAATCAACAGAATAGTTACGTTTTCCAAATCTATAAGTCATTTTTATCCCACAGCTACCGTTGTGATAAATTAACAAAAATAAAGGTCTTTTTAGCCTAGTATTATTAAAGTCTTATAACAATGCAATGTAAGCCTATATAAACACCTGCTACCTTCCATCCTTTAAAAGTAAGTGTAAAATATGATTGTGGTTAACTATATAAAGTATTTTCAGACGTGGGTCATAGATTGCCAGGCAAAAATTGCAATAACAAAAAATGTAGGTATTGCTGAATAATATCGTGTTAACATGACTGTAAACTTGTGGTTGTAGATGAATTCATCCTAAACTGAGCTACAAAATCACTGAGCTAAAAAATAAGCACTTTTAAACAGCACCACAAAGTGTGGGCCCAACAGGAGACTGATCTACTGAACAGTAACAGTGTCTTAAACATAACTACAGCAGTGATTTCATTGCATATGAAAGAAAATGGCTACAGTATATATACAGTAACTGTGCAACTAAGAATTAATTTTCAGTCAGCTAGGTATTAAACTAGAAGGGTACCCTTATTCAGCAGTACAATATGAAGGGGAGAACACGAACGGAAAATAAAGGGAAGGACGGTTAGGTTAAGAGAACAAGAGTTTTCGTTCAAATGGTGGAGTATGGAACACCATGTTGTTGAAGATGATACCATGACTTTTTAAAGAAATGACTCAAATCTTTATATTACATAGCCACATAAACCAAGCTAAATAGGCCTAATGACATCCTCTTACTTACAAATGTTATGACATTCTTGTAGTCTTATATTGCTTATATTAAAGACACTGATAATAGCGCTCATGAAACAGCAATTATACTGTATGTTGTGTACCCATTTTCAGGCTCCATTAGGATTAGATTGAGAACCTGACAGTTAAAAAGAAGGAACAACTGAAGTCAATTAAGTAAAAACTAGATTAATAGTAGAAGCAATTACAACAATAAGAATACACAAAAACTGGCTGTAAAATGAATAAGTAAACTGCTACTAATCCCTTAAGCATCTAAGATTGTGTGATTTTTACAGCCTTTGCTTGTGTCAGACATTCTAATCAGGTATGAGCTGTGGCAATCATACTGTAAATCCCTTCAGCACTTCATTAGTTCAAACGCCTGCTTTTCTGCTTTTTATAAGCCAGAGCCAGCTTCCAACACAGCCTGGGATTGGCCTTCACACGATTAGTTGAGTGGCCTCTGTGAGGTCCCTCAGTCCAATAGTGCATTTCAAAGATTCAACCATGATGACCAAGGCTTTCAGAACAACTCAGCAATAAAGCTATACAAAGATCAGAAGAAGACTGAAATTAACTTTGAGTTATATAAAGTCAATCAGAAACATAATGAAAAGCAGTTTTTATTTTAGATAAGACTACAAATCTTTAAAGCTGTCACACTGTGCTTATAAAAAAATATATTTGATTACATTAATTATTTGACATAATTGGCTTTGATGGAGCAAAAGAACTGCATTTCGTTAATTGTTCTGACTCTTAACTGTCTTCAAATTGAGATTCCAGCAGGTTTAATATCCTTAAACAATTTATGGTGTCATGAAAACAGAAAGTGAAACATTTAGCATTTTGTCTGAGAAATTCAAAGGATTATATAAGTGATTAATGGTA
This sequence comes from Lepisosteus platostomus, assembly GCF_059453375.1. NCBI lineage: Eukaryota > Metazoa > Chordata > Actinopteri > Semionotiformes > Lepisosteidae > Lepisosteus > Lepisosteus platostomus. Next base: position 25,512,663 of record NC_142616.1, read on the forward strand.
AAGCAAATAATTGATTATCTTTGTATTGATTCTAAAATTCCGTGCTGTTATAAGGCAATTTATACTGTAGATGCCTTTATTCACTGCACAAAAGCACTTAAATAATTTATTAATAACTTAAGGCCAATCAAGATTTAATTTAAGATAAGTTATGAAAATCTGTTTTAAGTGTCCTGGACATTGTTTTTCTAAAACATTGGAATGAGGAATGATACCTGTTCTCATTTACTGTATATTAAGTGCAATTAAAAGCAAAATAATATTAACAAATTGATACAGTAGGTGGTATTCCTCATGTATGTTTTTAGAAAATATCTGCAAAATAATTGAATATTCTGATCTTCTTTAAGTTTGTAAAGTAAATATACCTACAGTACATTATGCACTTTTACAAAATACAAACTGTAATCAGTCTCTTTGTGGAGCCTCAAAGTACAGTATATAAAATAACATTATCGTGAGTAAGAAAAATTGTATAATGGGACAAATGACATTTAGTTTATCTGGCTTTGTCCTCAATTGATATGTCTTTTAAATATTATCTGTTATTGTTTACAGATAAAGCTAAAAGATGCAGCTTGTTTTATAATAATCAGAAAAATATACAGTATACAGTTACAGTAACATTGTTTTGGTATTAGCATCAAATTTATATAGTATATTTGTACTGTATATTTAATCAAATTCAATCTTGTATAGATATTTTTATCTTTAATATATGCTGGATGTTTGTAGTCACAGTCCTACCTCAGACATCCCCTGGGTGCATTGCTGTCCATGTATATTTCATGAAAATATCTGTTATTTTATAGTTGTGGCATATCCAAAAAAAATTTAACACACTTTTCCAAAAAAATAATGTTTTTCTAATCAGAAGTTTTGAGCAAATGACAATCTTAACTTGCAGAACACTAATAATTTTAATAACAGAAGCAGGTAGAGAATTAATAAAAGCAATGATCTTTTAAATAATATGAATGTTTATTTTTTATAACTGTTTTATATGCATTCTTTTAGCCTTGTCTTATCTCTCTGACTTCCACATTAGAGCCTAGTTGTAAATTTAGTACAGCTGCTATTTCAGAATGACATGCCAATAACTGGTAAATGTACGGAGACTAATCTGTTCCCTTACTCTCAAAGAAAGTGTTCCCTCTAAGGCAAGCTTTAGTTTTCGTGCAGATCAGCATGGGAAAGCTTTTCTTACAACAGGTTTTGTTGATCCAATTCTCAATATAAACAAAGAACTTCAACATTCTTAAAATGGCAACTCCATTTATGAAAATATATTTAACAAAATAGCATAACAGTAAAAAACAGTAACAGTATAAACCAGTATAACAGTAAAAACAGTATAACAAAAAAAAAAACTGTTGTGCAAGGTCAGTTTTTCATTACACGTACTGCAGTGAACAAAAAGTAAAGACAGTTCTGAGGTCTTGAATGCGGAAATAGAAAGAAGTCTTATTGGTGAAAATCAAAGAAATAGATGGCTAAACAATAATCAGTATGAGCTTTTCATTGTACTGTTTCAGAAGTACATTAGCAGTGGACAGTTCCATTCTAGTGACCGTGTCCCCATATAACTAGATTACTTTTTGTTCTTCATTCATATAATTTAAACCCACATTAATGATAGCCATAAATTTGGTACTATTAAACCTAAACATTTTTAATTATAGAACTAAAATATATAAGAACAGTTAAAACTCTAGTCTCTGTTTACCTTTGGATTAAAGTTGTACAATCATGCTTCATTACTGCAGAAAGCTAAAACCCATTGAACATAGTCTTGATTTGGTGTAGTTAAATATGAAGTCTCTGATATTGTATGGTTTCAGACCATTTTACATCCTAAAAGCATTCTAAAAGCATCATAATTATAAATAGATTGTATATGTAAGCATAAAGCAATGTGTTTTCTCAGATTATTATTAGGAGATATTTTGTCCGAAGATAATTAGCTAAACCTTGTCCTTTCTGTAACTAAGAGCACCAACAAGGACAGCATGACAAAAGTCAGACCAAACATAAGCACATTCCTGCTTCTACACCCCAGACGGAGAAATGTTCTTGTAATGATTGAAAGGTGGTACTAACAACTGAATTTAAAAATAACATTTCTCCAAAACCCTATCTAATAATCCGAAAAAGTAACCTTCAAAATCTAGTCTAAGATGGACAAAAAGAAACAGAACTATCCTCTTAAACTGAGTTTGTACACTAAAAGTACTACTATCGTTATGAAAAATGCTCTCAATGTATCTCAAATGAGATTTCAATGTCTGAATATCATTAATTTAGATCGCATTGGGGATACAGAAAAACAATGTATTCATAGCAAAAAAATCATAAAGGACCCTAATTGTTATCCCTACTAGAGAGTCTGTGATTACTTGTTTTCAGATTAGCTGAACATGTACAACTCAAATGTTCACATTATCTTCAGCTCTGCACCAGCCAGGATTTGATCTTTGTCACACAACTCCAATATCCTAGCAGTGGTGAACTCTGCTGCACTAAAAGACTGGCTCTACCACCACATGAGATTTCAGTACTACCTGTGTTTTCTAGGCAGTGACATCACCTTATCCAGCAAGCTTTTTACTGAATGAGCTCTGTAACAATCTCCACCTCAAAATCCTTACTTCTCCACAGCAATCTAAGTGACTGCTAGGCATGAATGTCTGTTATCCAAGTCAAGACATCAATGTAAAAGTTCTGTCCTTTCTGGGATTTTGATCACAATTACTCATAGGCAACTACCTGTATAGGGCCATACAGTGCCACTGCCCAGACAATGGTGAATTCCAATGACAGGTCTCCCAGGGACGGAGAAGTAGGCACTATCACTGGTGCTGTCTTCTGTGAAATGGAGGTGACATCCCCTTCTATAACTGACTTAATGTCAATGACACACTTACTGTATGTTCACTAATTTGTTATAACTACAAAGTTATAGCTACTACAGTATATGTTACAGCTACATAGTTTTAACATTGTTAAATTTGCAGTGCTCTTTTACATTTTTCTTGGGATAGATTTCTCTCTTGTGCTTTCTGTAAAATATCTATGAGAGGAAAAGTGAACCAAGCAAAGAGAGTTACATTATTTATGCTATGTAGCATTTCTCTTACAATTTATGCTAAGAGTTTAGTTTTAATTTTTAATAAAACTGGAGTGACCTATGAATAACTGTTACTCAAGCTTAAGCCACTTCTCTTGTCCCTACTGCTGTTTTTTTTTTTAATATTCCTTTTGTATCTTAACAGTTCCAGACCACAGGTTCATTATTTTATTTTAAATTTACCCATTGGGCATGTTTGAGATGTATTTTCTTGCAAATATAAGAACTCTGTCTCAGCTCTTAGCTGTTAGTAATGTTGGCATTATGGAAAATTGTTCTGGTTTAAAAGGTTTTTGAACGACTGATCCAATTTTCATAAAGTGCACTGTTTTGCCCCATCTAATGTAAAATTCTTTGACTTCCTGTTTATCTATGAAGTACCAAAATGACAATTGAAACACCTGTGTGATCTCAATTTCCCTTTGCCTGACTCCGTGCCTCAACAACTGTTCTGTTATCTGTAGATTTTTAAGACAAGAAAATTGCTTGTAACTAGAAATAATTTAAGTCTAAACTATTTATTATTTGTGATGTCAGCCAGTGATTTATATTATTGTCTTCATACATAGAGAATAACTTGCTGGTATCCCAAATGACATTAATCAGAATATTTAAATAACCTTCCTTTTTCTTTACAATTGATGTTCATTGTGTTTGAAACATTTACGTACTATACATATTTCTATAGAAAATGTCATGGGTGAATAATTTCATCAGCTATTCAGTCAAATGTATAGAATATTCTTAGAAGTGCATATACAATACAAATCAGAGTACATTAGGAAGCCCATTTATATTACTGAATTTGCATTGTGGAGAGAAAATGCTATGCTAAGCATCTTTCTTGATAGATTTTCATACGGAAGATTTTTATTACTCAGGGGGCTCCTCCTGTAGTATAAAATATTCTGAACGAGTATGTTGTGATGGAGTACATCAGCAAAACATGAAAGAAGGGAAAGACCATTAAAAGAATGTTGGTAGTTTTCATATCAAAGAACAAAGGGAGCCCATTCATTATCCAGCAACAAGAATGTTCTTATATCTTAAAAAAATTAAAAAATAAAAAATAAAATCTAATTGACACAAAGATATCCTTTATTATTCAAGTACATTATTTTTAGCCATACTTAAATGGCTGAGACTGCATAAAGTATTCTTTCCATGGTCCTGCTAATTCTGTAAGCCCAATGACACATCATGGGAAGAGTGGTCAGTGTTGCAATTGTGTCACAAGGTAATGTTCTGAAATTACTTTTGATCGAAACTGCTGGCTGATCACACACACAGCCGGTGACAGAAAGTTCTTGGCATGTCCTTTTTGTGAGATGGCAAATATTTTATTCAGTTTTCATTAATGTTATACTTCCAGTCACCATTAGGCATATGTCTGAATTAGGCTATTTTTAGGCTGTGTTCAGAAATTTAGAATAATTTTGTTGAGTGGGCTGCTAATGTTATCAGTGCAAACAGTTGTGTTCAGTGCTGTTGTCCTTACAAACACCTGATTGGTATCTCTGTAGGAGCTCTTCCTGTGACAGCATTCTGTGTGATTTGGAAGAACATCTGTACTATAGCCTGACTATTGAATGCTACCTGAGAATGATGGGAGTGAATATAAACCTGCATGTGTTTCCTTTCTGTAGGAGGGTGTCCAGTGGCTATCAAACGTGTTGGCAGCAACAAGAGGATTGCATTGGCTGCAGCTGCTATGATGACGGTAGAATCAGAAGCATGTCAGGGCCCATCTTCCAGCACTACTCAGCCTTTCCACGTTCTGAGGCTTTCTCCCATCAAGATCCCAATTCTGTCAGCTCCTGTTTCAGGTAATGACACCGTTATAACTCTATAACGTGTTGGCTTCAGAAACAACAATAAGATGATGGGTGACTGTGAATATCGGTTTTATCGTATTACAAATCCTGCTTTTACGGTGTTTAAATTGTAGCAGTTTAGTTGTTCACAGAAACTAGAATTTTGACAAAACAAATAACGTAGCCAAAATAGACAGATGGGCCTCTTGGTATCTTTGTTAAAGTCTACTGGAAGATAACTTGAGACCTAAAGATCTCAAAATGAAAAATGTCTAGATTTAATGCAAGATTTTCAACAATGCATAGCAGACAAATTGTTTTTTCTAACCTCAGTGAAACTTGTAAAGTACTGAAATACTGATTACAAATTTGTTAAAGATACTTTCAAAAATACCTAAACAAGTTTTATGACATTTCAATTTTTATCACAATCAGGTACTATGTTATACTTGTAATACCATATCAAAACATTGTATAGTAAGGAGCTATGGTAAAACATCTGCAAAAAGGAGAATGTCTTCCATCAAAATTGAAATTGAGAAATTAGAAAATAAAGACATTTTACCAGCTATTCAGTCAACTTAAAGAAGTGTTGATGGATTTTTAAATCAATACTGCTAATCTAGAATTATTTTCTACAAATAAATTTAAAGTATAGTATATGTATTTTCCCTATTTTGTATTTGTTTAAATTTTTACTTCTGTCTTAATAGACAGAAGAGATTATCAAGCTTTTGGGTTTTCCTGTCTCCCCCTAATGCATTAGATATAGTACAAGGATTTTTTTTCTGTTCCGCTTAATTCAAAGGGTTTCAGATCATAACTCAAAACAAAAAAAAACTATTATGATTGTTAAAGCCTCTAGCCTTTATTAGCCTCTACCAGAACTCACATGTCTCTGAGAGATTACAGAAACAGAATACCACAGAGTGCTTTTGCTGAAAGTCTAAAGCTGCATGGTTTTGTACACATTCCTGACCCCAAAAGCTTCTTTCTCTGAAAGATAAGGCAAATGGAATTGTAACCCTGTTGAAGTGGAGGCATTCTTTTTGTAAAACCAGTTTAGTCAGGAGTAATGGCTTGAAAGTAAAATGGCTTGTAGTTCATATGCTAGTGAGAATGCTGTGCATGTGTATTTTCTCATTTATTTACGGGCTTTATATAGAGCAATTCGTCTCAACATAATGCAGGGATAAATGAGAGCAAAGCAGGTCAAAATGATAAGAAGGTATCTATTTACAAGAGAGACATGTGTATATTGAAGGGAAGGCAAATTAAATATCACCAGCTTGTGATTTTTAATAACACTGTTTCCCTATTCCCGATACATAAATCCCGCTAGTGTTTTCTCTTGGGATGCCAGTTGCCTGCTGATTAACACTGGTAGCTTCCCAACAATTATGGACCAAAACCTATAAAAGTGTAAAACATATTTAGAAATTGAACACAGGCAAAGCTGAATTTTAAGGGTTGTGTTAAATAAGAAACCCAAAGAAAGAAAAGTTTTCATTTATTTTAAAATATTTAATTTCCACTTTCTAAATCATAATATCTCTTGTTTAATTTAGTGAGAATCCAAGACCTCAGTCAATACATATTCAGTTGTAATTTATTCAGAAGTCAAGCAGAAAACTAATTAGGATTTTATGCATATTCAATTTCTCAAATAAACAATGCAGCCATGATTCAGTGCTGCATTTCAATGCTATTCTAATGCCCTAAATACAGCTTTAACTGACGACCTTTTACAAAACATGTGTTTTGGAAGCAAATTGCAGTTATGTCTTATGTAAAGCCTGTAATGTTCCAAACTCATTGATTATAATTTGATTCCATTCTATTTCTTTTATCCAATCAAGCGGTAGTATTTGAAATGACTAGGTCAGTTCTCACACAGTAATTTAGTTTTATTCTATATGGCACAATGGCACATGAAATCCTTTGGATGCTCAGCCTCATATACATTATATGTAAAAGAAAAGTTATATTTCACATTCATGGACAAATTTGTAATGGAAAAAAAAAAACAATTCTCAATATGCTTCTTTTTATTGGGGTAGCTTATGGCGGGGTTGTGGTTAACCAAAATATAATTTAATTTACAGTATAAGAGATGTGTTTTATGGCTTAACTGCCAAACTAAGATTACATAAGCTTTGGGAATTGCTCGATTGTTTCAGTTCCTGCCCCATCTTAGACGATGCTTGCTCTTTTAAGATGTTGGAATATATTAGCAGTTAGGCATGAACTGTAGGTACGTGTGTCTGCACAGTAACCTGACTTTTCAGGCTTGACATATGTTTGACTTTGATCCCGTTCAGTCCTCAGTCACTACCTTGTTAGGTTTGTACTGAACATATTGTATCCTTGAGTTCAACATGCAGAAATAACAAACAATTGTGGAAAATAATTGAGAGATACAGGCTAAGTGAGGATCACCCGTTGTCTTTTACTGTTAGAACTCAAAGGATTGTATAAAGAGGTAAAGATGAGGCACAATAACTCCCTGCATCTCTTAATGCCAAACCTTTTCAAATGTATAGGTTCTCAAGAATATTTTGGATTCCTCATGGATTGTTTGAACATGATATTCCTAGAGGGCAGATTGACTTCTGTCTTATTCTCTGAAACATCCATCTGTTTTGTAAATAGATAGTAAACACCTTGGGCCAGATGTGTTTTGTTGGAAAGATTGGAAATTAATTCTGTTATACTGAATGGCAGTAATTAATTACATTGGCAGTTTGAGGCATTGCACTGCCATTGTAGGAAAAAGCATGTGTAGCACTCGAACTGTGCAAAGGCCATGTACATAAATGAGTTTGAAATTCTTCAAGCATCAGAAAGGATCCTGACATGCAGCTGTAAAGTTTTGTTCAATCCTGTGCATACATACAATCCTTAGATTAAAATGAAATATGTACAAAAATGCACCTGATTCAAAAATCATCCTTGTCCTCAAATATTACCTTGCATCTAGATAGATAAGACTTTATTAATCCCGTAGGGAAATTGATGTGTTACAGCAGTCCAGCCCAAGACAAGCAAAAACAGACATCAGAATAGTTATAAGACAAAAGACAACAAAATCAATAAAAATAAATAAAAAATAAATACATAGGTGTGTGCAAAATGTGATGATCATAGTCACTGTAAAAACAATAAAATATGTGCAAAATGTGCATAGGTTTATACAGACTGATTGTCCAAAAAGTACAATGGAGCAAACATGCTGCAGGCCACAGTATGTACGGCTCCACCTGCGCCGCCCTTAGCGTATCTCTCAGTAAAGGTGGATGGATGGTGTTAAAGGCACTGGAGAAGTCAAAGAACATAACTCTCACAATGCTCCCCGTCTTCTCCAGGTGAGAGTTAGCTCTGTGTAGCAGATAGATGACTGCATCCTCCAGACACAAGTGTGACCGGTAGGCGAATTGCAGGGGGTCCAGTGCTGTACTCACCAGGGTTCTGAGGTGGTCCATTACAAGCCTTTCCAGAGTTTTCATTAGGTGTGATGTCAGTGCCTCTGGTCTGTAGTCATTCATGACTTTAGGGTGCCCCTTTTTGGGTACTGGCACCAGGCAAGATGTCTTCCAGAGCATCGGAACCCTTTCTAATCTCAGGCTGAGGTTGAAGATGTACTGCAGCACTGAACCCAGATGGTCCGTGCAGATCTTTAGCACCCTGGAGCTGACACCGTCAGGACCTGCTGCCTTCCCTGCATGGAGTCTCCTCAACTCCCTTCTGACCTGGTCAGCTGTGATGGATAGGCTGAGGAGGGCAGGGGAAGATGGAGTAGGAGTAGGAGGGATCTCATGATGGGGTGACTGAGGACATGAAGAGGGTGTCTGGGGTGAAGGCCTGTGAGGTGAATGGACAGTGGACCCTGTATCGAATCTGTTAAAGAAAAGATTCAGCTCATTGGCCCTCTCCAGGCCTCCCTCACTCTGTTGGCCGCCGAACAATTTGTATCCGGAGATCTTCCTCATGCCATTCCACACTTCTCTCACATTGCTCTCCATCAGCCTGTCCTCTATTTTCCTCCAAAAAGCCACCTTACTCTCCCTAACTCTCACCTTCAGCTCTTTCTGCGCTCGCTTCAGCTACTCCTTGTTACCTGCCCGGAAAGCCCTCTTTTTCCTATTTAGGATGGCCTTCCAATCACTGGTGACCCAGGGTTTATTATTGGAGAAGCAGCGCACTTTCCTGGTGGGCACTGCACTGTCAACACAGAAGTTTATGTAGTCAGCGATGCAGTGGGTAAGACCATCAATGTAATCTCCATAGGCTCACAGAGTATCTCCCAGTCCGTTGTTTCAAAACAGTCCTTCAGTGCATCGTTAGCCTCAGCTGACCATCTCCTCACTGTCCTGGTGGTTACTGGTTGCTGTAGTACAAGAGGCTTGTACAGAGATAGGAGGTGAACAAGGTTGTGGTCAGATCTGCCAAGGGGGGGGGGGGGGGGAGTGATGTGGAGCTGTAGACATTCTTGACATTAGCATACAGCAAGTCCAAAGTCTTGCTATCTCTAGTAGGGCATTTAACAAACTGACTAAAAGTAGGCAGAGTAGAGGAGAGTGAAACATGATTAAATTCGCCAGTTATCAAGAACATGGCTTGTGAGTGATGAGTCTGTAGTCCGGCTGTAACAGTGTGTATGACGTCACAAGCTGAGGCTGCGTCGGCAGAGGGCGGGACATACACCAGCACAACAATAACCTGCGAGAACTCCCTAGGTAGGTAAATATGGTAATATTTCATTTCCTGCATGTCCTCAGCTTAGTTGGGAAAATATAACATTCAGCCGTTCACATCTTGAGAATTTCCCATATTCTTTGTCATGCTACTGTAGTTTCAAGATGGATTTTGAACAGAAAAGCCTTAATGTGACTAATGTGAAGTTTGAGCTTGCTTGTCTTTAATTACTGCTATATGCTGAGTGGCCACTCTATAGGGTACATCTGCCTAATAGCAAGCTGGTCCCCCATTTGCCCTCAGAACAACACTAATTTGTCAGGGATTGGATTCAACAAGGTGTTGAAAGAGCAGCACAGGCATGTTGGCCCAAGTTGATTGCAATTCGTCCCATAGTTGTAGCAAATTAGCTGGTGGTGGATCTCTACATCAAATAGCTTGTTGAATCCTATCCCACAGATGCTCGATTGGATTGCGATCTGGTGACTGGGGAGGCCATAGCATTAAGCTCAATTCACTCTCATGTTACTGGAAACATTCCAGGACTTTCCTAGCATTGTGGCATTAAGCATTATCCTTTTGAAAACTCCCATTCACAGATGGGTACACTACTGCCATGAGTGGATGCACCTGTTCAAACATCCTGTGGCATTCAAACATATCAAGGGACGCATATGTGTGCCACGAAAACACACCCCAGACCGTTACACTGCTCCTGCCAACCTCCATTGTTAACACCCGGGAGGATGGATCCATGGAGTCATGCAGTTTTCACCATATTCTGGTCCTTTCATCAGAGTGAAACAGCAGGAACTGAGATTTATCAGACCAGGTGATTTTTCCAATCCTTCATTGTCCAGTGTTTATGTTGTGTAGCCCATTGCAACCACACCTTCTACTTTGTACTGATAGGAGTGGAACTGCCATACCCCATCTGTGTGACAAGGTACGACAGGTTGTGCATTTTGTTTTACTCAGCTATTAGTTTACTGACTGTAGCCCAAATGTTACTACAAGTCGTTACAGTCTCTATTGACTCAAGCATGTAAACAAAACCGAAATGTTAATTTTAGGTTGTAATCCACTCACTTGGATGAGCACATTTATATTGTTATATTGTTTTACAAAGGAAATTACCATGTGAACCTCAGATATTTTCTCATCTCTTATATTTTACAGGGAACTGTCCACACTAAATAATGTACTTTTAAATGTCAATACCGACAAAATATACAGGTACATATATTTTTGATAGATATCAATGCTTACAATGCTTGAATCTCAGCATATTCCTGTTTGGTAGAGATGTGGTTTTTCTCACAATTTTATATTCTTCATAGTTTCCACTCCAAACTCCAAACCAATTCTGTTTGACTGATGATTCTGATTAAATCCATTGCACTGATTTCAGATAGATAGATACTTTATTGATCCCGTGAGGGAAATTGCAGATTTTAGCAATTTTAGCAATACCTTTAAAGATTTTGAATCCTTGAATCATATGAATAACATCCCATTTCCTTAAGTACTACTGGTAGAATACCAGAAGCACCTAGAAATTTATCAAAAGTGCTTCTAGCTCCAGTAGCATGTCTTCCTCTTCTAAGCAAATACTTTGTAACACAGAACTTTGTCTTTCCTCAGCCTGAGGATAGTTGTTGATTTCTTGCTTAGTGAACATCTGAAATATTTAATTCATTAGTCATTTCTCTTTCACATACTAAAAGCTTACCAGGACTATCTCTTTATTTATTTTTTTTACTTTTACTAAGAAAAAGTAAAAGTGCTTCATTGCTTGTTTTTATTTTACTAAGAAAAACATATACTTAAGCCTTTCAATACTATTTTCTCTTTCTTCTTTCTTCTTCCTTTTTCATCTGTTTGTGTGATTCACTATAATCTTTTCTTTGTGAATTATATTTTTTTAACCATTTGGGTCACTGCTTACCAAGACTTTGATTTACATGTTGGAAGAATCGAATCAGAGCTTTAAGCAGATTATCTCCAAAGAATTACCATCCATTCTTTACTGACTATATTAATCTTATCTCATAGTTACAGGATAGTTACTTATTTCATTTATTGGTGCTACTGTATGTATACCTTCTCACAACAAAAGGACAACATTATTGAAAGTTATTTCTGAACAGATGCACTGGTAGTATATATATGAAAATATCCAAATAACCTCAATACTAAATAAAAAAATAAGGTAATGAGTGTGGATTATATTACTTGTACTCTGCTATGTACTGTACTATGTCTTTACAGACTGATCACTGTCGGAATTCAGAGTATTTATTTTCCATTCCTCTGTTAAGGTTCTTAGGGTCTGTATACCATCTTCTTGTAACATAAAGCTATGAGCTAGCTATAACACTTAATTGACCATTGTTCTTCCTCAGCTTGGGGCCACCTTGAAATTAATTTAACAATATTATATTATGTTCTCATCATATGTGTGTGGTGCATTTCCTCCAGATACAGTTTTTAGTAGACTGCTAACCACGTACTGTATTTTTGTGTTTTTTTAACTTGCAGTTATGTCTCATTGACAGCACACAAACAAGTCTGTATATTTTATATCACCCTAACAACAATTCAAGGCTATTGTGTTTCAGAATTGTAATAGCTGGGACCTAGTTTGAAAGAATTCTTCTGTGTTCACAGGTACATTACAGTGTTATAACATGTTAAATCAAGTATACACTATCTGTTTATCTAATCAAACAACAGGTAACTTTTTAACTAAATATGTTTGATACAAAGTGAACTACCAGTGAGTTTGTCAATTTAATCATATAAAGAAAATGTTATGGTATATTAATATTCAAACTTATAGACCACACTAAATTACATTCTAAGACTTTCTTGAGACAAGTTCACATTATTGAATCATGTTTAGGTTTTCTGGGATTGACCCTTTTATGTTTTCAGTCTGATTCACTTTTTTTGTTTTAATCAGGATGAAATTAACTTATATTGTTTACATCAAAATTTACTCTTAAATAGGTCATCTCTTTCTTTTAAGAATATAATTAAACTATTAGTTACATTTTGGGTGTATTTTCTATGTAGTTCTGGCCTAAGTGACAACATAGAAATTTTGCATGGCTCAGGCCTGAGCAGAAGTATTGTGTGTTCTTTACAGAAACCTAAGTAGTGTTGCAGTTGCATGACTGTAGTTCTTTACTTAAGATGCTATAACAGAATACGCCTTCCCTGCTCACTGAGCACATCCACACTACATAGGCTTCACAACAAGGCCACTATTTAAGTAAAAATAGTAGTACCAATTTATCTCACTAACATTTACTACTTTGTATCTAATGTGTGTATCTTTGTGGGTCATCGCTAGATATGCTGCTATGTAAATGTTAATGCACATCATACAAATACTTATATGAGCAACATCCACCTTTTTACATCCTCTTCTCTGGGCCCTGAGAATACAGAGCCCCTAGAGGAGGCTGCCTTCATAGGTGCCTGCATAAAAAATACTCCTTTATGGGATGGGGCTTAGGACAGAAAAGAGCTGTGGCCACAGGGCAGATCAGTTTTGGATTTAAGTTAGAGAGGTTACGTAGAGTAGCACATGTGATACATCATATTAAGGTTATTTTTTCTTTTCTATACAGTGTGTTGACCAAGTCAGTGTTTTATCACCATGTGTTCTTTACATCTGTTGGTTTTTGGGAGCAGAAATCTTTTATTATCACACTTAAGTGCTACTGTTGGCTTATCCATTGTTTGCAGAAAGCAGAGACATATTTTTTTTAAAGTTACATCCACCCACATTTATCCACACCCACCACCTTGATGTGACAGATGCATTTGTATGTACACTCTGTACAGTACTGTACACTGTATAACCTTAGTGGGAGACCCCTTACTCAGGACGGCTGTTTGCTGACTTTTGTATATGAAATACTCCAACACTGAGAGAGATTCAAAAGATCAAATAAACAGTCCTGGTTTAATTAAAGTGACAAATAAATAAAAAAAAAACTATTCTCCAGATTTGAAATTACACAGGCTATGTAATTTACACCCTTTTACACACCGTAACACATATGATTGCTACCATATTCCATTCATTTAGGGATTCACTTAAACAGGGGTGTCTAACTAATTTTTATGTTCAATGTGTTTATTGTTTTTTTAGGGAAAAGAAAGAATATTAAATTGTACCGTATACAATAATGAACAAGTGTGACCAATCATCATGGCATGGGCTGTGTAGGAATAAATGAGTAGAAAAAAAGAAACCAGAGATTTGGGAGAGATAAGCAAAGGGAAAAGAGAAAGAAAGGACAAAAAAGATAGCAAAAGGACAGAAGAGGGAAACCAGAGTCTTTAAGGTCTTTCATACAGTATGTCTGGGCTGAACTGCAAGTTCTTAAAGAAGTTTAAAAGTGGCTACCAGGCAGAATAACATTTTGCAGTGGAGCCACAGAGGGAAAACTTAATTTTTTAAAGGTGAAGAAAGCACATCACATCCCTTACCCAGTGACTGAAGGTGTGTGCAACCAGTTGTTTTCAGTGGAGCAAAATGAAACATCTTGCTAGTAAAGTGGAGAAAGCCAGGGTGCCAAACTGAATATTACATCAAATGTGATTATGAGGGACACCAAAGATACCTATAAGAGGAGAGGGTTCATGGGGCACATCTACAATTTTTGAAAGTGATTCAAATATAGAGCTCCAAAATGACTCCAGAGCTGAACAAGACCAGTACATGTGGAAGAGAGTAACAGGGGCTTGCTTGCACTTACAGTAGCACACTTAAGATCGGTGGGAATATTTTAGCCAGTTTAACCTTAGAGAAGTTGAGGTGGTCAACTATTTTGAACTGTATTAAACCAAGCCTTGCACATATAGATTAGAAATGTATTTGAGCCACAATAGTTTCCCATAATTCTTCAGAAAGTTCAAATCCTAAATCCTGTTTCTATTTGAATTTCACAGTAGCCAATGTAGTGCAATCTAGAGAAAGAATAATGGAATACATTTGGGAAATGACACCTCTAACACTTGGAGTTAACTTAAGCATAAAATCAATAGATGAGTCTGGAGGGAGAGCAGGGAAATTTGGCACTTGGTTTCGGATAAAGTGTTGAATCTGAAAGTGACGAAAAAAAGTGATTTTTCTAGTGTCTAGAGTCTTGTAGTTTTTGGTCCATCTGAGCTCTAAGTTACATGGTTGGTTAATTTATTTTATTAACTGCATAATTGCGATACATTTAACCAGACTCCAAAGTGTTTTATCAGTAACTGTTCTTTTAATTTAGTGAATGTTCTGATCAATCAGCTGTGAAATGTATGTGTCTAAAAATAAAGTAGGTTTATTGCTTATCTGACTCTCAGGTCAATTCCTCAAAAACCAGAAGACAAAAAGGAGAAAGCTCTAGAAATTGAGTTTGAGGTCCCTGCACTAGAATGTATTCTGAATCTTAACACGCATTTGGATATTTCCAGAAAGTTTGTTAGAAATTGTAATTAATCTTTTATCTGCAGAGAACATACCTACCTAATCAAGGTCGTTATAGTGTGATTCATTATTCGGACTTTATGGTGCTTCATTATCATTGCCTAAGTAGGCTGGATGGCCACCTGAATGCACTATTAGATATAATTAAAAACCAATGAGAAACAGCCACCAGGCTTGGGTTTTAAACGTTCCTCATAAAGGATTGTGCTTTTTTTTTTCCTTATACATCAGGGGGTTTATGTATTTTTTATTAATACCAATGAATTTTATGATTACCAGTTCCATGAGAATGTGAACACTACTTATTTCTACAGTAAAACTTATTTTGCCTTTCACTGTGTAACAGTTCTGTGAAATATTTATGTTCACTTACAATATGCTGACATATTAATGTCTTATTGCAGGCTGTGTGTGGGTGCCTTCAACTGAAAACCACAAAGAAAATGGTTGTTATGCCAGTGTAGTCTATATTATGAAATGCAAATGAAATCCCTTAATTGTCTTTGAGAGAAAAGCTATCTATGTATTGATGGTATCTGTCAAATAATCAGCCATTTCTACAGTACATCAGCTGAGTTATTTTAGTAACTGGTAGTTGTTTAATTATCAAGGCTGCCTTTAAGGAAGAATTAAAGGAAATTTAATACAGTTTTCATGTTTTTAAGTTTTAAACCATTTATCAGGTTTTAATCTGTAGAGATTAGAACATTAGGTAAGGTCATGTTGTATCGAATTAATCAATTTTAGAGAACACGTAATATTTCAGGAAGAACAGCTCACATATGCAAATTCATATTTCAGTTGATTTAAATATTCATTTTCATTGTGATTTAAATATCCGTTAAGCTCTGATGAAGTGTCTAGACCAGTGACTATCAATATGTACATGTGAATATTTTACAGTTTATGCTTTATTAATCAACCCTTCTGACTCTTCTGTTATGGTTTAAATACTACTGGGGACAGATTTGACTGTGGGTATAGGATAATATCTAAAATAAATAAATGTTCTTCCTCAGAGAAACTGTAAAAACCCCCAACATTAAACAGTATTTTTTTTTAAATCTTCATCAAGCATTAATCTTTAGAGACTGTCCACTTCAGTTCATTTGATGCAAAAGGAATACATTTAGTCTAAATGGATTACATTTTTTCAGAATACATGCATACCAGATATTGTAAAACAATTGCTGCCAACTGTTATTAAAAACACATTCAGCAGGCAGTTTCAGTGAATTCTATCAATTTATTTTATAAGTGGATACCATCTATCTCAAATATCGCTTTCATGCAGGTTGGGGAAGATGACATGGTAAACACTTGGCTGTGATGGGGAAACGGAAATAAGCTCTGATGGTCGTTACATGAGGTTCTGTTTGTGTGAGATAGACGATGATGTGTTTTGTTTCAGTGATTAGTTTTCACTTGGGCATATTTCATATATATTTCAGCAGTAAGAGCTTAGTTTATCTGAAAGAAAGAGCTATTTGTCGCCACAGGGACTAGGCAAGATAAAAGAATTACATTTTTATGTTCTACTGGTACTGTAGGTATTGTGTGTAACCAATTGTAATACACACTTTCTAATGCATCTCTTGAATTGTTTATAGTTGTAAACCTACCCCTTAAATAAATTACATATAGACCATGTGTATCTTTGTATATTTGTGATGTTTTTAAAAGTGCTTTTTTAAGTTTTATGGTCAGAGAAGAGTGCTGTAGTGCAAAGTAAATGTACAGTTCTCTAAACAGAATTCAATCCAACAGCTCTGCCACAAACATACTGTATGCATCAAATTTGTTTTCTATTTTAACCAGTTTAAACTGTTTCTTGCATAATGATGTGAAGGTGGTATTTATTTTATTACTTGGGGGTATCTTAAGAAATTAGGATTTACATATTCTGTTCTATTACTATTCTGAATGCACATGTGGAATATGCTATTTTTTATCAGCAGTGTTTCTTTCTTTGCGTTCATGGATGACTTCATTCGATAATCCACTAAAAAAATCATAACTCAAGAAAACTTTGCTGAGAAAGTGACAAATACATATTCAAAACTCGTTTAAAGATGTTTCTTATTCCTGACAATATTCAGCTAATGTTTAATTCATTGTCAATATCGTCAGAAGATCGCTGCACGTCTTTACCATCGTACTGTGACAAATATGAATTCTGAATTAATGTTTAATACAAATCTAGAAAAGGAGGTGCAATGCTTGCAAATCTCTGCATTATTTTGCCTCATTCAGGTTTATCTGCTTTATTACAGCCCTCAGTAATAAACTCCTGATTATTATGTTGATACAGTATGTTCTTCTTTTTGTTTTCAGTTACAGTATGTGATGCTATTAGTGGGTCTCTGTTGAGATATGTTTAGTTTTTAACTTGCATCAGTAAAAGACCATTAATACAATGTATCTTTGTAGGAGCTGATTTCTACTAATGTTTCATTTAAGGTTTGACAACATGGTATGTGCTTTTTCTGTAATGAAAATTCCAAAGCCAAAAAAACCCAGCAAAGTAGTTACAGAAACTTGGTGTTTAAAAGCTTTGGGACATGCAACAAAAGGCCTCCTCATTCATAAAATTTAGGCAGACAGAGGGAATATAAAATAAACCAGAATCAG
Source organism: Lepisosteus platostomus (assembly GCF_059453375.1). NCBI lineage: Eukaryota > Metazoa > Chordata > Actinopteri > Semionotiformes > Lepisosteidae > Lepisosteus > Lepisosteus platostomus. The sequence continues at coordinate 25,530,421 of NC_142616.1, forward strand.
CTGAGCAAAGGTCAGTCAAAGGCAAATAAACAGATTAGATAGTGATACAATATAAGGGGAGCCATGCTACTGTATATAGAACTTTTAATGTACAGTAAGCAGACGGATGGTAAAATCAACTTAATACCTGGCAAGTGTCAAATGCAAGCATTCCTATGACTGGAATGGTGTAGTTTTAGAGTTTCCTGCTAGTATAACACAATATTCAATTTGTGAACAAACTCATGATCCAGTTTTTTAACCATAGCCAGCGACAGCAAAGAGTTTAGTCTGGCAATATTTCACAGCTGGAAAAAACAATATTTTTTTTACAATATTAGCCTATGGGATTCTAATGTCCACTCAGGGCCAAAGATCACCCCTCAGTTCTTCACATGCTTTCAATTAACAAAGTTACAGCATTGATTTTACTGTATATAATGATGAAAAGACCCCAATATCATTACTTTACTATCATTAGGATACAGAAATCTTTGTTTTTATATAATTATATATATATAAGAAACATACACATTGTAATGCACAAAATCTAATCCACACCACATTTTAGCACTTTTAATACTGGTAGAAATTGAAGGGAAGTTAAAAAAAACATTAAACCTGGTCATGCTATACCACTCTTAATTTTGGGTCCAAAATTAACTGGTGTTCTGTCAAATCAGTTTGCATGTTTATTTATTTTAGATCTCTACAAATTAGTTTCAGGCTTGTCTGCTTCATGAACTTGAATGGGAGAAAGGGCAAAAAAGATTTAGCTGAGACATGCAGTAGTAGATATTGCACACAATAATTAACAATCCATTACCCAAAGACAGCTAATTACATTGTGGCTACACCATGTCAGACACAATATATTTTATTTATGAGCACCTAATAATCCCTTACTGTTGATGTTGATGTAAAATGATCTTTCAAAATGAGATTGGTTTTCCACAAGACACTACAGTTATCTATGACAAGACACACAGTTATCCTACAGTTATAGGTTAAACAAAGGGCTCAATTCCTTTTTGAAGCTCACATGAAGGGGAGGCTGGGTTCCAAGACAAGAACTGAAAATACTATTTACTTAAAATGAGAAAGAGACAGAAAGACTGTTTTACTGCTGTATAATGCTTTATTATTCTAAGATCAAAAGAAGGCTGTGAGCTACACTCTGAAGCTTTCTTTTTTACAGCCCAATGCAAAGCTTTGTCATTGGAGGTTACAGTTATGTAATCACTATGTTTCCTAGTTCTTTACCAGTGTGACATGTGGGGCGCCAGGACTCAACTAGTTGGTCTCTTTCACCTTTGTCCTCAGATGTAAAGAGTGTAAAAACTGACAAGGTTTTTATTTTCAAGGCATATACTGTAACATGGTGTTTATTTTTCAGAAACATTCTTGCAAATCAAAATTGTATAATGTTAGAGCTAAAGACCTAGAACCTACTGTAACTACACTTTCAATTCTTAGTCTGAACGTTTTTGAAATGTTGGGCAACTAAACCACTTTAAACAATTACAATCCAACACAGGCTTTATAGGCCATTTACAAGTGTTTGCCATTCCCTATATTTTTCTCAGGGTTTCCACAAACTTCTTTTCCCCAGTGACCACTCACCAACATTAGTATGACAAACAGAATTCCAACACAAAGACTGGTCTCAAACAAAAGTCCCAGACCTGCGTTTTCTATATCCCTTTATTCCTGAAACAGCTTCAACTGAAAACAACAGTGTCTTAGCATATCCTAAGGCTTCAGTGATTTAGCCAGCTTCCTTCCAATTGCCTTCTTGTATGATAAAGTCTCCCCTGTCCTGCCTTAAATGTAAGGACTACAAACTTTATCAAGCAAGATTACAGAGGATAGAGGCAGTGATAAGAGCAGAAGGAAATACAGAAACTGATTTCACACATTAAAATATATTTGGGCCCTTACTGTCTATAGTATTGTAGTCTCTGTAGAGTTAATTTTTGCTTCCTATACAGTCTTATTATATCAGGTGAACTATGGTGCTTAGCTATTATGAATGCACAGACTCAGGCATTTACAGCAGTATATTCCATTATTTGGCCTTTAGTCTCACCTTTTGGGATTCAAATGCCAACAGTTAATGTCTGGTCAGTTTGAACAGCGGCAATCCCTGGATTGAGAGTCCTTGTGGCATCCCACTCATTCACCTGATGAAATCCAAAAACCACTGAGACTGCAGTGGTTTGAAATAACTTTTAAAAATATTTTGCTTATCCTTAATTGGCTGCTATTCTTTATCTGTTATCTGTTTTTAAGTGGTTTGCTGGCTATTCAAAGCGATACAAACAGATCAACATACTAAAGTGGAACGTTAGGAATCTGGATAACATTCCTTGAAGTGCTTCTTTAACTTTGCTTTTCTTAATGTATAAATTAGAAAAATCACTCTGGATTAATTGGATCAGATTAGCATTTTTAGTTATCAATTTAAATACATGTATCACAATGTAGATATAGAGATGTTAAATTGTGGATTTTCTTATGCTTACTCTTACAAAATAGTATACAGTATGTGAAATTGGTAATTGCAAATTTCTTATTAAAGCATAAATAAATTGTGGGCCACTATTTATAAATTAGATGCTGGCCAGTTTAATTTCCCTTCTTGGAGGTATTCAATTTATAGAACACAGAAGAATGAAATGTTATTGGTCTGCTGAGATAAATAATATATAATCAGTGATCAATCATATGATGGATCTAAAATCATTTTATAATCAACAAAAACAATTAAGGATTCTTGATATAGTTTTCATACTGTACTTTGGATATTCTGGATTTTAATTTTAGATCTTGCAGTTCATTTTATATTTCTGAAGTGAATTTCATTTGGTTATTTTTACTACACTTATTGGCCACTTCCAAATGGTCATTTTGGTTACTTTATATTGAAGCCAGGCAGCTTTTCCCACCCACTGGAGCAATCAGTCCAAAAATGAATGGTACTTACATTATATGAGTCAACCATTTAGAAGAAAACAGAAAAAGAATATGAATTTGTACTCAACATTCAAAAGCTCACATTTTAGAGCTTAGCTGGAACTTATTTTCAGTAATAGTTACAAATATTTGTTTTAGATTATTTGTCTCAGCAGACCAATAGCAAACACCATTTAAGATACAGCAGTTACACAACATCATCAGGGGAGCAACAAAAACCAACTTCATTTCTTTCAATTGCATGTTTATAATTATTCCATTCTTCTGTGGTTTATGAACTGAATAACTGGAAAAAAAGGAAATTAATTACAAAAGTATAGAATGAAATAAAAACCATTTGAAACTAAATAATGTTTAAAAGCTTGGTTTATGGAGCAGAATATGTGTTATTTGGCTCAATGCATGTTGAGCAACCAGAAATCTACAGGGACCTATAGTCTGTCCTCAAGTCTCATAACTTTTTGTATCTAGTTAAAGATATCACAACACACTTTTCATTCTTAATGATCAAAAGTGTGATACAGTATATTACACCTAATTGTGCTTTTAGAAACTTTTAGCAGTCACCTTTACAGCTGTTTATTAGCTTTACAAAATCACAAGATGTGAAAAAATGTGCATTGACACACATACAATGGCAATGTTTATACATGGAAAGAAAGGACATAGGTATGTCAGTATTAATCACATTACAACACTGCCACAGCAAAGTGAAATAGAGCAAATATACTCTGGGATCAGTGCTGGCAGGAGCATTGCAACACCAAGCCATAAGGCCATTCAAGAGCCATCCATGCACTGCTATTCTGCTGTTACATTGTGTACACATCATGCACTTTTACATTGCTATTCTCCAGCTACTCTGTGAACTGGCTGAAACCTCAGTGACTACCTAAGACTAAGACAACAGCTTCTGAAATATTAATCTTTCTTTATTCTGAAATGTTTTCTCTACTGATTCCCAGGGAGCATATTGTTTGGTTAATTTAAAATGATAAAAAATACTTTTATATACAGTACTTACTGCACTCTTTATATGACAATATTTTTGTATTTTATTAATCATTAGTATTTATTCCTATTTCAGATTTAGGGATTGTTTAGATTATTAAAGATATCAGAAGTGAATATTGAAATATTTTAAGAATCTAGAGACAGTATCGACTGGCTAGTGTCAACATTTACGGTTCTCAGGGAGCTTCAAAGCAAGAGTGGAACTGTGTTTCCTGTGTTGTTTTAGGTCTGAGACACAGTGATCAAAGGAATCCTCTGTTTTACCTTAGTTAATTATGTTCTGAATAAATTATTGTCATCAACATTCCAGGAATACAGCATAAAAAAGGCAGGTAGACAGAAGAGAGAAAAAGACAGACAGAAGGGGAGACACAAGTGAGAAGACAGAAGGTGGAAACTCCTTGTTCAATTCAGCCTTTAAGACAACATTCTAGTTATGTATTTGAACCTTTTTAAAAGAGCATGCCATTCAGTTGTTTTTAGGAAACTAGTATCTTTTATAAAGAATCTCCAGGTTAAAATGGTCATTCCTGGTTAGTGGATGCATTTCTATTATAAGTTTATAGGTTTGCGATTCACTTTGTAGCATCCTGATTGATATATAGAGAGATTTAACTATACTGTAGGTCATATTCTCTTTAGTTTAGAAGGCAGCTTCTTTCAGTTGGCTTGTTTAAGCATTATGTAGGATTCGAAAACTTGGTAGCAGTATAGGATTTTTCAGGTTTTTCAGGATGTAGGCCTTTGAGATACTTAGTTTCTAAGTTTGTAAATAGTGTAACTCGTGTTGGGTATTTTGTTTAGTGAGTGTATCGTCATTATTGATAAATATTTGTTTAACCCAGTGTGCTTGAGTTATTACTCTTTTCACCAAAGCTGTACCATAGAACAAAGAACCCAGGTGGCTCAAACTTTACCAGCCTCTTGGGTATATTTTTGGCAAAATCTGGCCAAACTGGAAGTTACAGTATGATTATTTCAATTAATTGATTAATTGATTGATTAATTCGCTCAGCCGACTTTTTATACTCACTACTTTGTAACAGCATAAAATATACATTTTCAGCATTCACTTAAAACCCCCCAAAATAATAGATCAAGACTTAAAAATGAAAAAAATGTAGCACGCAATAAAATAAAACACTTTAAGCAAAAAGAGTTGACTCTAGATGGAGATTTTAAATGCCTGAGGCTAAAGACCAAGGGAAATGCTAATTCCTACATAGTCGAGCTGTATCAAATTGAGGGGGCACACTTTCTCCACATATTTTATGTATCCTAAGTGTCTTGAAATGAAATGTGACAGCCTTCCTTTCTTGACTTGGCATAGAATTACTGACTGTTGTGCACTTGTTTTAAAGTTTGCTTTTTCATATGTTATACTATTTCCTAATTTACTTCTTATTTTTGATTCATGCAATGTTTCATGTGTCTATATCAATTCTCTCCAATGTGTCACGAACAGTTCTTTCTGGGCCCTGTGCAGACGACACAATCCAGAATAGTGAGGAAACACTAGGAAAAAGTCATGCAGGAGATGGGTATGGAGACAGGGGGGCGTGTCCTAGGTGTGCAGGTGTCCAGGGGAAGTGAGTCCGGGGCAAACGATCCAAGACGAAGTCCAAACGGGAAACCAAAACAGAAGCATAAATCCATGGCCAGGCAATCCATCCAGGGGATTAAAATCCAGGAACCGGCGGGGGGGATCAGGAACAGAAAGTTAAAACCATAACGGAACCAGGCACAGCAGGACCCGGGCTCTCACGAAACGAAATTCAATGAAGAGCCTCGAATGACGTCTGCGTCTGGCTTTTAAGGGGGAACTGAAGAGGGGCTGGAATAAGGAACAGGTGCGGGTAATGGGGCAGAACAAGGAAGGGCTGGAGCGCCCTTAAGAGGAGGAGTAGCGATTGTGACACAATGTTATTTTGATATTTGTGGTTTAGTAGCCATTTTAAAGTATCTCATTTCATAGAAGGTTTACAATCATTATGACAGCTTTCCAAAGATGTTACTTCACTGACTTCCTATTAAATAGCGATTTGATGTGATACTGAAATTTGAAAACCATCTCAATTTGTTGCTTGTGTCTTTGTAATGGTTGTGTGGCTTGGATGGTTAAGCTATACATACATGCAAACCTCAGTTTAAAAATGCAAATTTTTAATATCAATGGCCCAGCTTTGCAAGCATTCGTAGTTAAATGGAGATCATTACACATTACATTATTTATTTCATTTGAGCAAATTTTCAAATACACAATATTTCTCAATCTCTCTATAAACCTAACTCAATAATGAATAAAACATTGTTCCTTAATGTTTGAAAGGAGGCATCAGAGACCATCATTTCTAAATCATTTATTGCAATGTAAAAATGATGTTTCAAATGCAGCCAAGTCATATCAGAAAATGAGTATCACTTACTACTGTATATGTAGAAACACTGGTCTGGAACAAAACTGGACAGGTGACAGCAGCAGCTCAATACCCCTAGGTTTCTGGGGAATATGGAGCAACCAAACCTGCCATCTTTTCTTCCCCTGCTGTGCTCTTACACGAGATACACCTGGGCAGTTAATGTGGTGAGAGGGAGTTCACCTGGGTTAAACACTCTTCCTCAAACACTCAACCTGTAATTTCCTGGCATGTTCAATCCACTAGTAATCACCCCATATTTCCTGTAGTTATTTAGTGGATAGGGATTTTTTTTGTAGACAAGTCAAAAAAAAAAAGAACAGCCAGGTTGGTCTGTGATTTCACTTGTTGTTCCTGACTTACAATCTGCCGGGGATGTTTATTTGGTTTCCTCTTTCTGCCTCTTGCTGTTGGAAGGGCAGACAGAGCACGGCGCCATGAGCAAGCCGTGACAGAATGTGAAAAGCATGATGCATCTGTCCCAGTGTCAAACTTATTTACCATTGTAGTCATGGTGCTTGCCAAGGATGGCATGACAAATGCAATGGCATAATTAGCATCTGTTGCTGTGAAAATTAAACAGTCCCATAATGCACATTTGACTATCTCAATTATTGGTCTCGCACTATCTGGTGGTATTCAGTGAATGTCAGATATTATCCGATTACCAATAGCTGAGCACAATCGTTGAAGTATAATATATTGAAACACCTTTAATGCTCTGTGTTAACTTTTCTTCCAGAAAAGTGATTAGAATTTATTAGTTTGGGTTCAACAGAATTAATCAAATAAAATGTTTTTTAGGAGAACATACATTTTCATCCAATTCCATTTTGAATAACAGGTAATTTCACACTGTGCCAATTCTTTGCTTCTTTTTCCTTTGTCTGAAAATAAATGCTTCTATTTATCAGACAGTGATTTTGCAATGCAATTACTATGCAAATACTTGTGATTTTGCTGTGAACGTAGACAATTTAAAGTAATCTGTGTACAAATATGTAAATGAAACAGAGCTAAACTATTAAAATGATAGTGATATTGGGATTGTTCAGATACATTACAAAAGAATATATTCTCCCAGGCAAGAAAGTGTTAAATTTTGGAAAAATAGTACAAAGCTACATTCACATTGTGCACAGATGTTCTCATATCTTAATTTTACAGTAATGGCCTTTCTGATGTGCAATCTGGGAGGATTAGTAAGAACCAAGGAGAACAGACACAGACTAATTCAGTGGTGATGCTGAAGGGATTCTGTCTCTAGCACTGCAGATAACTGTCAGTGTGCATGTCCTCCCACTCTTAGTTGTCTTTGGGAATATTTTGCAGTGTTTCTATTTCATGTAGTTGTAGATATATCATCTGGAGGTTTACCTTAGAAGAAGTCCATTCACAAAGGATTAAAAAAAGCTTTAGGGAAATATATACAGTACTTGCTTTGGGGAACACAGAATATTTTTTCCAGCGAAGGATGACTGCCAAAAAACTGCAACAACCTAGCTAAATAATTCTGGTTGTGGGGAGTCTGTGTTTCAGTGAGTTGTATTTTATACTTTAGTGCAAGATTATGACCTACAGTACAGTAGTGGTCAATATTATGTCCTCACCAGGAGAATCTTAAAAAAGCACAACTAATGAGGTAAGATATACCAAATCATGGGTTTGCTTTGCGTAAACATTTATGGATCATCTAAAAAAAGCAGGGGATAGATTCATTCAATGTTTCGCGTGACTTTTTATTTGTTATTTTGATCATTGTGGTTTAGTAACCATTCTATTTCTTTACTATCCATTCTAGGAAAACTATGTTTTTCTCATCCCCATAAAAGGTTTACAATCTTTTGACAGCTTTTCAAAGATGTTGCTTTACTGACTTGCTTTTAAATAGAGATTTGATGTGATATTGAAATTTGAAAAACATTTCTGAGAACTAGTTTAGAAATGATTAGTCTTGGAATTCAGATAACCTGGTTATATTCTAGCCATATGTATTTTTCTTTCTGCCTTGCTTAAGTCTGTTTCTATTTATAGCATGTTTTAAAGGTCAGTACAGTACACCCATTTCTAAAGATATGGAATTATTTTATTATGATCAGTATCGAAGGTAATTTTGGACCACTATCTGAGTACCATCAGACAGCAGGTACTCTGTGACAATGAAAGGCAAAAGTGACCTGCTGAAACTGCCATGTGCCCTAGACTCAACAATTCTTCCTACTCCTACCCAATATGCTGAGTAAAAACTGAGGAGGCTGCAGATGGTGTAAATCTGAACCAAGGCAACCAATCTGTAGGACACCACTAGGCCACCATTTAGGTAAACATAATGGGGGGGGGGTGTAAATTTAGGGATATACTGTATATTCTTTTTTTTTAATCTTGAGTAATGGAAGTCTTGAATACACAACTAAGTTAAAGAATAGTAATTTATATAGTATATGACTTTTAGAACAGCTGTCAAAATGACTTATCTGTTGTTCATTAGGACAAAGGAATATTTATCAACCCCTTAAAGCTGATATAGGTTGAGATTATTGTTTTTGGCAATGCAACAAACAGAAATACAGGTTGATCCTTTTTATGCTTCCTGACTTGCTCTCAAGCTGGGCAAGGGACTTGGTCTCAAGAGCATAGAGTCCTTTTTTGATTCATTGTTTTCTAAAAGTTAATGTACTTGGTTGTCTGGGAAACTGTATATTGTACATTGAACTAACCTGGATACTTATTTTTATGTACATGATGTTTTAGTGAAATATTTTTATTAATGCACACTATATTTAAGACCAAGTGCACTATGTGATGATGATGAATAATGATTATATTATTAATTATTATTATCATCTCTAGATTGTATTTTAACTAGAGTCAGGCTCTTTCTAAATATACCCCCCCCCCCCCCCCATTAGGCTCAGATCATAGGAAATATAATCTGTGTTACAAGGATTTAGATTTTACTATAGTACAAAGTTCCAAGAAAGTGCTGATGTTAGTAAACAGAACCCCATTACTGTACGATTTTCATAATTTGTATATTGCAATTAGAAAGTGTCAATTTGTCCAAAATAAATTCCACACGAGCCAGCCAGTAGTAATTTAACAATTTGTAGTTAATAGGCAGTGCCTTGGGGATTTGTGGTAGTTTCTATTGATATCTGAATGGGCAGAAAACAGGCTTAATATATAAACGTTTTTGCAGGATCAGCTTTCCTACATGCAAACCAATGAAAACTGTATGGGATATTGATTCTTTTGTAATAAACATTGTGGCTTTAAGGAGGTCTGTCATTGTATAATCTGGTAGTCTTATAGTAATATATATTTTTTCTCAAATCATGAAATACATTGACATCTGTGTGACCCATCTATTTATTTTATTGAAAGTTAGTTTAAGAAAAAAAATAGCCTCTTTCAGCTTTTATTATTTCTTTTTTTATTTCTGATTACAAATTAGAAAGATTAATCTAAATAAGGAATTGAAACAACTATTTTTTGTTTACTTCCGTTTACTGCTACTGTTGGTGCTATTGCTAAAATAGTAAATTTTACAAACCAGCTGTATTTCTTTGCCCACTTACTTCACAATTTGTTGTTTTCTCCAAGAAAATGTGATCACTTTTCCCTACATACACCAAAATGCATATGTTGTTAGTAATTAATAAAATAGAGTTCAGTCTTCAACTTCAAATCATTTTTAAAAGCAGCTCTAGCCTGCTGATTTTCTTAGAGAAAAAAATGATTTTCGGAGTATCTCTGACCTGAACACTACAGATGGACATATCTGATTCTGAAACCGCTTGGGTTTAGAAAAAAAGTCCTGTCCCAACTGTCCCAACTCCTTCAATGTCTTCATTCTAGTATTTGATGTATACTTTCGTATATTTTCTCTTTCGAGTTCTTTGGAATTGATACGTCTGTATTAAAGAATACTGAGTGATTGTACAACTGTGATTGGAACACTGTAGATCAGCCCTTTTGCTGTGAGGTTCTGTCCTAGGATGTAGCCTGTCTGTTATGTTAATCTGATTCTGAGCCTAGAGTGTTGACATTGCATGACATCCTGCAATCAAAATCTGATCAAAAGACCTGGGGGGTGCTACTGGAACACCACCTGCTCGTTAAGCCATCCATCTCAATTTGGACCTAACAAGGTTAATGTCATTGCTGTTCTACTTGATTTAATTCCGAGGTAAAGTGTTATATACTGCAGATGAACAATGAGGGAAGAACACACTGTTAAAGTGAGTTGTATCTGTGAATTTTAAAGACTGTACCAGGGGTGTGTTGTGTTTTTTTTTTTCTGAAAAACTTTATAATAAGTAGCTGTTCATGATTATTTCATGAGAAATAAGGGTCATATATCATACAGTATGTCGTACAGTAAGTCATATGAACACGAATACACTGAAACTTAAAACATTTCATATTAATTCCTGGTAGTTATGGGAATATGTAGTTAAATAAAAATAGATAATTGTAAAATGTAAACATTGTGCTTTTAATTAGTTTCTTTTAAGTTCAGCATGACAACCAAGTAAATGATAAATGTTAGTTCTCCCCCAACAAATGATTAGCTTTCATCTTTTACTTTTAGGTTACTGCTAGAGTGCTTGCATATTTATTTTACCTTATTCTGCTGCTTGAGGAACAATGTGAGGAGTGAGGGAATTATACATTTAATGAAGACAGGTAACAGAGAAGATCTTCATTATAGTGTCTAGAATGACTCATGCTATCAGTGTTAATGCTTGTGAATCAATTATTAAATTCTATTGTGAGCAAGAGTTGCTGATAAAAAGTGGTGCTTAGTTCCTTGTAGGCATCAACAGAATGTTACAATAATGTCCTTATATATAACATATTGGCAAAACAAGATGCATAAAAAGGTTCTGCTATTTTTGTTTTAGGTCAGCAAGGAAAGACAAAATCTAAATGTAAACTGTAAATCATTACTTGTTAGGTTATTTTGAAATATTTTATAGGTTATCTTGCAATGAGCTATATTAAATAGTAAATAAAGAAAATAACTGCATTCAAAGAAACATAGGGCAGTTTTTTTTCCAATTTCATACCTATAATGGTCTCCTACAAAAGGGAGCAAATTTGTGATCTGAGTGAGTTAATCTTCTGACCAAGTTTCATTATCATTTCTTGCATCCACCAATGGGATATACAGTAAGCATTTATATTAATGCTGCCAGCAACATCTGTTTCCTGAGAGATTATACAGTAAGGTTGATCTGCTGCTTGCACTTCCTCTTTTGTTTCCTTATCAGAAAGTATATGTGATTGATCCCACTCATAAGAACAGCCCATATCTCATATTTTTCAATGAGGCTGCGTGAACCTGGCTTTCTCCTCTTCTCTGGATTGCTCCACACAGTCTTTGACTCTGGTCAAATTTAGTAGTTTTCCCTATTGACTGTAGCTTTGAAGAAAACGAGGATACCCTCCTGCAGGTACTTCCACCTATTTCTTTGCTGGCTTATCATGGCAGGTTGCAGTTTGTGGTGGACATGATACCAAAGCTACTGTATGGATGGCCTCTGCCCAACCCACTGTGAGAAGTCTTATATCAGTGTGGTAGGCTAGCTATCCTTCCACTAGAGGCTAGCCTCTATGATCTAGTCCCACATAAGGGGAATTGTCTAATTAGTTATTGGTATAGGACTTCAAAGCCACAGACTCACATAAGGATAAATTATGGGGATAATGTTTGGAATATAAAGGGACTAACAATATTAATTGGTGAGGTTGTTCGTAGGGTAAGACTTGTGTGAACTGAGAAGTAGTTTGCTGAATAAGGGCTCCCCTACACTGTATTGTTGCTTGCCATCTGAAGTTTCATGTGATCAGACCTTGTGAACCATGTACTGTATACACAATCAGCTACAGTGGAATGCAGCCAGCTTTGGCCGACACGGTAGCTTTATATTCAGTTTCTCCATCTTTTGCAAAAGGCAACAGATTTGTTTATGAAGCAAATCTTTTGACACAAGGATGTTGGAGGTCTAGCTGCAAACTGAATAGGTGATTTTATGTATGTTAGAAAGTTTTGTTCTTACAAAAATACTATTTCTTATGTTCTCGTTCTTATGGAAACATTTCCCTGGTTCTCTGATTGTTAGAGGACATTATTTGAACTGGCGTGCTTAATGGTTTGCAATATTTTTACATCTAGATTAAATGTATTCCATAAATAAAAAAATATTCTCACAATATCAAAAAGTATGCCTTTATGAATGTAATTCCGACTATTAGCTATTTTAAAAGGGACATCTGTGAGCCAAATAAGGAGTTCTTTATTATTTTGAGATAGGGACTGTAGCTTACATTTTTCTTAGGGCTTTTGAAGAAATTTAAATAGTTGGCTATTTTAATCATGCTGTATCTTTTACTACAAATCTTATCTGTGATGTCATTTGAAATATGCCTAAAGCAGCCTGATTTATTAAATACTCTGGAATGAGCTAAATGCATGAATTTGAAGGATATTAAAATATTTAATGTAATTTAAATTCAAAATACATATTAGTATAATCAATTATAAGTTCTGAATGTGAAAATGCAAAAGACAAGAGTTTTATTACTGCTAAATATTCCAAATTGTAATTGATTAAAACAATGCAATATGAATAGCAAAAAAGCTCAGCTAAAAAAAAAAACTGATAAATGAGAACAGAATTTAACTCTCAGAATAGTGAGAACATAATTTGACTCAATTTGTCAGACTTAAAAGAAGACTGCACAATATCTACAATGTGCATTTCATGTGTTCAGTAAAAGGCAGCTCACATAAAGCACATTAGGAAAAATGTCTTCTATTGTTTACCTAGCAGGAGAAATAGATTTTGTTCATTTCCAGCTCGGTGGTATGCAAGTTCAAAATGACCTTTTGAAAAAGTGATTTTTTATGTCTGAGGAAGGCAGTGGTATTTAATTGTAATTGCCCATAATGTAGATCTTATGACCTCCAATGCACCTTTTGATCTTTTTTCATTGAATGTACAGCAATTTGTAAATCCCATAATCTGGCCAAGGCCAATCACTCACATTTGCATGCATTTCCAACAGGATGTGACAGGATGCAGAAAAGCCCTGACATTGTGATGAAAAGCAAGAACACTTTATTAGAAACATTCCAACAATTGAAGCTCGAGCCTGCTTGGCTTGAGAATGAACACCCGGCCTTATGGACAGGGAAGTTGTAACTCCCAATAAGCCAAGGGGCAAATGAATCGGCTGCGGTGCTAAGCGGAGGGGTGTTTAGTTTGATGAATGCAAAGAAATAAAGGCCTAAAGGTCTGCATTTATACTGTAGTGATTTTCCTTCTCCCATACTTTCATTATGAACTCCAATTCCAAGTAAAGTACTGTAAGTAAAAAAAAATACATTTACTTATGCATACCCTTTCATCAGGTTTTTCAGCTTTCCTTTTCTGTTGTCAAGTATGAAAGCACTGCATGAAAATGTGACAATTTAATCATATCCAAGAAATCACATCCAGCAGTGCATATTATGAGAAATATCAAGTTCACATTCATCTAGTTCTTAAAGGTTTTGCCTGAAACAGAAGATAATCTTCTTTGCGTATAGAAACCAATTATGAATCATTCATGAGTAGCAGTTAAATTTTGGAATTTTAATTCTTCATCCTACCCCTTCATGTCAAGTCTTCACAATGTTAAAATGAAACTTTAAAATACAATCCCATTGTGGTCAGTACCATCAAAATAATGCTATTAAGGAATAGGGAATATGTACTGTACATACAGTACTGTACAGTAACAATACCCTATTTATTATGACTAATGCAGTCATGTATGTTAACCAAACCTGTTTTTTATGTACCTCCTCGTCATCAAAAACATTTTTTCATGGATTCAATCTATACTGACTTTCTGAATATATGAGGATAATTATTTTATCATGAAACAGAAATATGAGAACTCTATGCTCTGAATTCCAGTGCAATCAATATGAAAGTCAATTATTTCAACAAAATGCAATTTAGCTTTTGAATGTATTTCATTTGGATTCAAGCTGATTTTCATGGGCCTGCTTCACAACAAGACCCAATAAAAAAAACATACTTGTGACTATTGCCAGCAGCCCTATCGCCCTGCATCTCTCAACTGGCTACCCACTGAATCTAAGCAGGGTTGATCCTGGTCAGTACCTGGATGAGGGGCGTCCTGGGAAGCTATGGTTGATGCTGGAAATGGTGTTAGTGGGACAACGGAGGGTGCCCACACTGCAGTCTGTGTGGGTCCTAATGCCCGAGGATAGTGGCAGGGACACTATACTGTAGTGGGTGCCGTCTTTCGGGTGAGACATTAAACAAAGGTCCTGACTCTCAGTGGTCATTAAAGATCCCCGGGCATTTCTTGATAAGAGTGGGGAGTTATCCCAGTGCCCGGGCCAAATTTTCCCCCTCTGCCTTTACTGTGGCCTCCAAATTGTCCCCGTGTATAATTGGCTTGCACTTGCCCTGCAATGGACTGGCACAGCGTCCAGGGTGTACACTGCCTTGTGCTCATTGCTTGCCGGGTAGGCAAAGTGGTTTGGCAAATAACATGACATAGGACTGTTATTAAAACTAATTCTGGTAAAACCTGTAGATCAAGTTATAAATGTACTAAAATTGTAAGAGTTTATGTACTGCTCCGGAAGCATTGTTTTGCTTAAATAATAAAACTTATGTCTCTGAACCTCTTCATTAATGTCTTTACAATTTAAAGTGGTCTCATTTTACAGTAATCTTGTAATATTTATATCTTCTATTTACATAAAAAGCACAATTTAAGCAAATATACCAGTAAAATTTATTTTTCTGCTTCCCTGTCATGTTAAGGTGATGGTGTCAGATTGCTAACCAGAAATCAGCATTCTAACTGTTAGGATTGCTCTTTTCATCTGTCAAACACCAAGAAGAGAGAATCATCTTCTGACCAAGGTCTGATGCCAGCCCTAATGGCATTCTCTCCCATGTTTCATTTTCAGGTTTTATATAAATGACAACAAAAGTACCTTTGCACACTCTAGAAACAGTGGTAATACTTCTGCCTGGAACCCACCAGTGGCAGTGCTTTAGTGATCCATCCATTACCAGAAAGCCACTTATTTCTGTTAATGGTCACTATCCATAAGCACAGGGCATAAGGTATGACTACACCCTGGATGGGGCACCAGTCCCTCATAGGGTAGACACACACAAGCACTTATGGGTTATTTAGTGGTTTAATACAAGGGGAGAACATTCAAGCTGTACATAGAAGGCACCCCAGGACCCAAGAGCTGGGCTGACCACCACACCAGTGTGCCATATTCATAGTGGTGCAAACCCATAAAGTAAAACACAGCAAGTTGCTGGCTCTGTCATATTGTATTAATGACATCAGTTGAACATATTGATGAGTAAATGCCTATGGATGGATTAGACAATGGATAGTTGTTTGAAAAAAGTAAATGTAATTACATAAGGGGCTTTCCTGTAAATTTGTGGCCTATAAAAACTATAATTTTGGAAACACTCCTTTTCATCCTTTCAAAGTTAACAGGTTATACTAATTTAGTTATATTTTCATAAGACAATTGATATTGCTTTCACAAAACAGAGAAACATTTTCCAATACCAGAAATCAAATTCTTATTTTTTTTCTTCATAACCCAGGTAGTGAAGCTGAGAAACAAAGGGATAGCTTGTTACCTCTAGCTGCACTGCACATCAATCTTCATTGGTTTTGACACAAAACACATCTTTAGTTTGCTGTATCTTGGGACTCCAATGTGAGCTAAATAGGTCACATTCACTTCTCTCAGTCTCTTGATTATTTAAAAGTTTTATGAAAGTTTTTTGAAGTATATCTTAAAATCTTCGCCAGAAGTCTACAATAAACTTCTAGGAACTGGATAAAGTTTTGTATTACATTGAATTTAAGTATGATAAACTTAATTTTATGCACTTAATTGCATAAAAAGCAATCAGATTATACCAATTTTTCTATACTTGTTTGTGTATGATAAAAAGTACTTAGAACAAACCATTTACAAATTTGCTACATGTATGCAACAATTGAAAATGAATAAATCTAAATAAATAAAAAAATGATAACCTAAATCCCCAGCACACCATCTACTCTGCTTATAGAAGACTCAACCTAATGCAAATTTACAGGTGATAGGTATTCAGGGAAATGTGAGTGTTTGGATTGAGAACTGGTTATTGAATACAGAAATGAAGGTACCAATTAGGGTTAAGTACTCAAACTGGGGTGACGCAATTAGTGGAGTACCCAAGGGATCTGTACAAGGACCACAGCTGCTTTTAATTTATATCAATAATCTAGTTTCTGTATAATTAACTAGTCACTAGTATTGTATAGAAAATTAATACTTTAAAATAAGTGATGGTATGTAAAATGTTATGACTTTATGAGAAAAGTCTCATTTAGTATATTCTGAAACATTTTGTCACTACATTATAGAAATATATTGCTGTTCTGGAATCAGTCCAGAAAAGAGCAACCAGATACAATCTGATGTTTACGGGAAGGTCCTACACTGACAGGCTGAGAAACTGAACCTTTTTAATCTTAAACATAGAGAATTCCTGGTATTCAAAATCCTAAAAAGCATTAACAAAGTCAATCCAAAGGGCAAATAATTTGTGATTATTATTGAAAAAAAGTTACATATTTATTAACTGTGCAAAACAAAAGGAATATCACTACCAAAGCTTCACTATAAAAAACAAGATTGAAACATATAAACATGGAAAATCATCACAATACATTGAACATAGTGAAGAAAGATACAAGATGTGAAAAAAGGGTTAACTTATTTCTTTCTGCACAAATACTTATTTTTGTGCAAGACATTCCATACTTAAGTACTTTTGAGTTGAGCAGGGACGGGAGTTAACCGATAAGAGATTCCAAGTGTGAGCTAGAGACTCCCTAACCATGGGAAGAAGAGATCACCATTCAAAATATTCATGGTCTGGAGAGTGTCCGAACACAGGTGACCTCCCACCAGTATCACAGTAACAATTTGCATCTGAAATGGCTGAAGTTTTCTATATAAACTGGAGCTTTGTACCTATATCTCTGAACAATTCTTTGATTTTATTGTTCCTTGCATGCCTTAAAACCCACTTGTTTCAGCTTCATCTTGAGGTCCAGAACTTATTTGTTTGTTACAACAATAGTAATACAATAGTGTTGGATTGTGATTCTATCAAGATAGAACATTGTCAGATATTTCAGATTTCAGGAGTGGGACAAATTGAATGTGTAGAGTCAGGCAAATGCCTGACCCGGAAGAAATTAAGTTACCAGAATCCTGGGAAAAACTTCACAGACATATGGTGTCAGACTGCCTTTTTTACTTTCAAATAACATAACTCAGCATCAGGGTTTATTTTTGTATCTGTCTAGAATCCTGTTCAAATGCACCTTTGTCTCATCCATTAGGTCTTCTGATTCCATTGTTTGCCAAGATAAGAACTATATCTGTTTGCAAATGTAACTTAATGAGCCATTTGTAATGAGCCTAAAAATGAGCCTACAGTATTGTAACGCATACTGTATGGCCACCAGGTACTGTGTAAGAGCCGGTTACCAGAGCAGGTGACGTCACCGCCCTTCCCTGAGAGGAGAGATCTCTCTTTAGCTCACCGGGCTGGGTCCCTGTTGAGTGACGTGGGAGTCCCGGGTTCAAGCCCCCGACGGTGCGGGGCCGACCTAATGCGGCAAGGGCGCCCACCTGAACCCCGTTGTGTTACAGTATGTAACATGATTGGGTTCTTTATTATTCTTGAAACACTGTCATATTATGGTAGGTATTAAAACATGACCTAAAAGCATACAGTATGTTTTAAAAAGAATATGTAGCTTTGGTTGCACTTGTATTGTAGCTGAGATGCAAAGTCTAAATTAGAAGACCTTAAAAGTAATGTATTCATTATTTATCATGTACAGAGGATACAATTTACCTTGCCGTGCTGTTGAGGTTTGACCCTATTAAAATTAATTTTATTTGTAAAAGGATTTATCTGTGTTGAAATAGGGTAACTTAAAAATTGTGTAAATGCTTTGCTATAGAGTAATGTGGTGGGTGAAAAAAATAAATAAAAGCAACACAATAGTGTCAGTCAAGAACAAGTGAAGTTAAGTTAATTTCACAAACGATATGGCTATGATGATGGCTTTTCTCTGAAATAATAAATACAGGGCAATCTAAATGCAATGTACATGTATAATTGAATTCACAGAGAAAGTGACTCTGGGTTCACAATTCAAGTGGCATTATGGTATGCGATAATGTTAGCACACTTTGCAAATGTGGACAAGCCTACTTCCACCATCCTCTATCACTGAAAGCTTAAGCTGAGGATACCACATTTGAAAGTGTTATCTTCGCTCTAAGTAATTGAGTTTTTTTTTCTAATTTCACCTAGGGTTTAGCTTAGACACCCTGAATTAAAACAGACCTTTATTACAGTTTCCTGAATGTGAAGTAATAATGACAGAACCTACATTCAACCATGCCTCCATCCCTGCTTATATCTTAATTTACTTTGAAGGTGCTGATGTACTCCATAAATCTTATTCTGTGTGTGGTCATTACAAATAATACATGGATAGCTGTTCTTCCAAACCAACAAGACCAGATACTAAATTTGTGATTTCATTTGATTATGGAAATGGAAAGATTCCCTGGAGAGCATTTTCAAAGCATATGCCACTCTTAACACAACATTGCAATTAATAAGCAATTGACACACCATTGCAAAGGAACCCATTTACAGTATTGACACTGTGGATTACAGAAACACTCATTATGCGCCTGGCTTTAAGACTTCTCTTTACCTTGTATTTTTTAAAACCTTCTTTAAATTTTTATTAAAAAAACTGAAATGGGCATTTTCCTGATTCTAAAATGATCAAACGTTACTTTATCATCACTGTTTAACTCAATCGTCATTAGAAATGGTTATAGGATTTAATTCAATATTGTATTTTAAAAATTAATAGCTATTGCATGTATTTCCCAGGGTATACAGTATTCATGGTTTAAAACAAACGCATATCAGTGAGAAACATAATATATTCATGATCTGGATATCATCCTGTACAATATCATATACTGTAGGTCACTTGGTGAAAAAGAGCTTAAGGTGCTTTTGCTAACTGTGCTGTCAGGTCCTCATTTATCATGAGATCAATTACTATTTCTTACATATATAGGTTGTTTTTAATTGATTAAAGATTAATTAATCATGTCTGTATGCTTCAGTCAATTAAAATATTTCATATATATATACTTATAATATAGTTAATGTCCATGTACTATTTTTAAAACACCCATTATGGAAAAAAGGGTATACAAAGTGATAACTTAAAAGACCCATGGCCTTTATAAATGAATTAGAACGCTTGTTCTCTAAATTCTTTAGCAAGATGAATAAAATAATTATTTCTATGTTCCTCATACAACCTTGGAGAACAGTCATAGTTACAACCTTGGAGGACAGGCACTGTAGTAGCTGTTACCCTAATTTGAGGCCAAACTTTATCTTCAAGTTACAGGTGTTGATCAATTAGGTGGTGAAGGAATTGACTCATTAAAAATTTGTGTAATGTCGCAGTATTCATCTATAAAAATGTAATAATGCAATTTCATTAACGTCAAAACTACATAACAATATAAGTATACATAACGGTTACAGTATGAGTTTAACCGTGGTGCATACAAGTCCTAAAGTAGCTCTCGTAGATCCTTTTGTTGACTATTATTATGATTCACTAATTATGATCGATATTTAGTGTGGCAGGATTTCAGAGGTCTGCATGAAACTGGATAAAGATGAACCTCTTGCACCTGGTTTGCAAGACATTTTAAAAGAATTGAATTTGCTTTCAATAAAAAGAGCCCAGGGGATGATAAGCAGGCAAGGACCTACAGTACAGTAATTGGGCACATTGTGAACTGAACACAATGAGTGGTTATCATTGTTGCCTTGCTGCACTGGGCCCCAGGATTTAATTCCTGAGATGCTGTCTACATGAAGTTTATATGTTGGCACTCGTTTCCTCCAATAGGCCAAAGACATACTGGTAGGTAAATTGGTATCCCTTCTATGGTGTATCCTGCAGTTGCTTTCCAGGATAGACTCTTTCACTCCTGTGACCCTGTATTGGATAAAGTGGTTAGTTACCAGATGGATGGATGTCAGTCGAAAAATACAACAAAGTCAAGTGAATACTGAATTTCAGCACAGTCCTGTGGAAAACCATAAGGAAGGCTTGAAGAAAGTAAGTCTGTGATATGGGATATGCAATACGGGTAAGAACAGTAACCTCTAGTCTCTGTCACATGAGCTGTAATCATTAGTATTAACTGTACACTAAGATCCATACACTGTAGAGGAAATTACTTTGGAAATCACTATTCAAGCCTCAAGGACACTAGGATTGTTGGTTTTTTGAAGTAATCATTCGGATTACCTAATATTTTCTTATAAACATAAAAGGCTGAATTATTACATCTTTGACTCAGTCTCAGATATGATGGATGAGGGTCACCTTTTTAACCCCATTAAAGAGGGAATTTTTTTATTAGCTGTTTCACATATCCTCCCATACACTCTTCACTTCACATTATACAAATTAGTGGGATGGGTCATTTGAGCTAAAGGGTCACTTTCTCTATTTGGTTGTGCTGTTTTTTTTTTATAACATACTGCAGATATTGTTCCCTTGTCATCCTTTGTCAAGTCACTTCAGGCTTCAGTGGCGCTTCTAAATCCTCATGCCTTACTTTAAGTAATACCATGTGTTCATCGACCCTCAGCACTACATTTGACCTCATCTTAAGAATTGTGCCTTATGAGTGCAGAAAGGTTTAAAATTGCTGCTAGTGATCATTTAATAGAACACTTTTTCTTTTATGATTGGTCAATACTTTGCAAAGATGTTAGCAATCACTCTTGAGTAAAATAAAACAAACTTTTTTTCAAAGAAAATATTTAGTCTTTTGAAGTTTAGCACTAAATCTTATTTAACCTGTGTGGAAACCTTCACTTTAAAAGAGCTTCAAGAATGACATTCTAAACAAATAAGGAAAAAAATAAAATCTCCCCCATGGCTTTGCTGGACTACAGGTCATTGAAACGATTAACAGAATTATCAAACCAAGCAGAAAAATACAGAGGGCGTGTGAAGAAATTAATTGAGCTTGTAAATGCTATTTTTTTTATTTGAAAACCATTATGTTATCCAGCAGAGAGAGCAGATGCTTTTTAATATTGCATTACATTGGATATCTGTGTTCTTATCATACTCAAGAACAAATATATCCAAAATTACATGTTGAAATTTAAGTCAATATGAAATTCTTGTCACCTTTTTCAATTATGGTAATGTGTTTCCCATAACCAATCACATATGTACTTATAACACAATACTGGGGTTTTTCACACAGCTAATTAACATGTCTGTGAGGGGACATTAAAATGAACAGGGATTTTGTTCAATTTCCATGTTTTGAGAACAAAGCAGATTATAGAACGTTCCAGCTACAGTACATTCCCTCCCATTGTCACAGAGTAGGTGATACTCCATT
This sequence comes from Lepisosteus platostomus, assembly GCF_059453375.1. Taxonomy (NCBI): domain Eukaryota; kingdom Metazoa; phylum Chordata; class Actinopteri; order Semionotiformes; family Lepisosteidae; genus Lepisosteus; species Lepisosteus platostomus. The sequence continues at coordinate 25,552,435 of NC_142616.1, forward strand.
AAGTAGTTTAATCACTCTTATTCATTTCCTCTCTCTAAGATAGGTTGAGGAGCACAATTCACACAGATTCAACATGCCTTAAAAATCATGAATAAGAATCACTTTGAATAATCCTGTATCTCTGCACTGTAAAGCTTTTTTTACAAATAAAATATATATGATATTTTGGCTTACAATATTTGGAATAGGATGCCAACAACAGTTTATTACAGATCTATCTAAAAAACATTTTAAGGAGCATTATAATGATATTATCATTAATGTTATTTAATCTATATATCTGTGATGATTAAACAGTTGTTTATCCCAGTCTCTCTCTCACCTGCAGGCATTTTTCCTGGGTTATTGTAAGGGTGTAAATGCAATTAGCAGTTGATTAAGTATAATTGAAAAAGAGAAAAGTCTCTGAAAGTCGCATGAAAGTCTAGGCAAATAGGATTTAAATTAAGAATTAAGGATTACAGGATCTTAATTTAATTATCTTTAGAAGCTTTGTGTCTTCTCAGGTTCTAATATAGTCTACAATTTTAGTCTGTTGTCTATCAGATTTTATATAAATGAGCTTTATTTAGTATTTGAATTTCTTTGTTAGCCTTATAATAAATAGTATATACATTGTTAACCTTTAGTGTGTTACTGCTGACTTGCTATTAAGGACAAAGGCAGGTCATAATTGCACAAGCCAGGAGCAATGTTTACAGCTAAAGTCAGGATTTTCTGTGTTCTAGTTTATTGAAAGATTAGCTTTGTGTAATAAAGCTGCCTGTTAATCTATGAACCATCCAAAACTCTCTAAGACAGTGTTGGGTGTTAAAAAGCAACTGATTTTTTCATCTACTGGAATAGAAACAGAATGGTAATGGTGGCACAGTGGTTAGCATTGCTGGCTTACAATGCTGGGGGCCTGGCTTCAATTTTGGACCTGGGGTGCTTGTAGTTTGTATATTCTCTCCATGCTTGTGATGGTTCATTAGGGTTCTATGTTTCACCCACAGTCCATACTGGCAGGTTAATTGGCTCTTGGGAAAATTGGTCCTTGTGTGTGTGTCTGTGTGTATCCTGTGATGATGTATTGCTTGGCAGGATAGGCTCCAACTCCCCCATGATCCTGTAGTGCATAAAGCAGTTAGAAAGAGATTACTTAAGGAATGTTGCTGCAGAACAACTACACTAGATGAAAAGCTCTCCTCTTAAAACTAAGTTGCTAAAAGGCATTGTTTGATGGATTTTTTTTCATGAACTGTGAAATAAGATAACATTTTAATCATTAATGCATTTAGAAACAAATTCCTTCCCTGATAGTGCCACAGGCCACTAGTTAGGGAATGTTGGTAGAAAGAATTAACTTCATTTAATAAAACAACAGAAGCAGTTAGCTCATATGCAAACACTGAAATACTGCAGACCGTCACTATATTTGCGCAGTATCAGCTGTATGCTTTCTGCTATAATTATTGTCTCCTCCTTCCCACTCTTTCCTTCCCCTTTCTCACATTTGAATGCAAAGTGTTTTACTGGGATCATCATATACAAAGGAATGACATACACTCATAAAATGGAAAATTTCATAACCGCAAAAGCAATACAAATTGTAATAATGACAACAGCCGCAGTAACAGGCTACTGTAGAATGCTCCATGATTTTAGAAAAATGCTTTTGAGCAGTAACCTCACAATAAAATTAATGCAGTACTGCACTACAGTATATAATATTAAGTACAAATACAGAACTGTAATGGTGTATTGTTGCCAGTCAAAATGTATTTAATGACAAGTAAATAATTTGCACACAAAAAAATAAACCATACAATAAATATATAATACTTGTTTTAGTCGACCACTATTGCATATCAAAAAAACATTTCCTTCGATATACTGTAGAAGCCACTGACAATGAAGGGACCAGTGACATACAACATCACCCTTAAAATGAATCTTGGAAAGCCAAATATCTTCTTGAACTGTCCACTGAAGAATAAACACTGTTTTGTCTATGATATAGTGATGCCCTAGACTCAGTGGACTTTGTAGGAAGGCTATATGCATGTTTTTTGCTTCTTCCTTCAGATAACATAATATATTTGATTATATGTACAAGAAAAAAAAAAGTGTGCAGCAGGAGAACAACAGAACACAATGATATACTTACAGTAGATATGCCAAATTCCACTGCAAAAAAAAAACAATTATGGACAACACATTGTCCTTTTCTCTGCCTCCATCATTCATTTATCTTTTCTCTTGGGTTTGTTTTTAATGTATTCCCATTTCTAGTCCCAGTTTCTGTTAAGCATACATCAACCAGATGTGTTGTTCCAGCGGTGAAATTAGGTTAATCAGATTCTAATCCTTTCATACAATACCATATCATGCTTCTTGAATAGTTCCAGCTGGATAGAACAATTTATTTAAAAACAAATTCATTTATTTTTGCTGTTTATAGTTCAAACCTGATTTTGTGGTATAAAAATGCAATATAAAAAGCTCTGAGCTGTTAAATAAACAATGACATGTTTTACAATTACCATATCATTGTGTGGGCAAGTAAAATAACTGCTGGTGGAGGAGAAGTTTTCTTTTTTTCCACTACATTACATGGAGTAGAAATGGTGTACAACTTAAGTCATTTATCATAAGAAAGCTACATAATTATTTTAAGGGTTGTGCTAACCTGGAACCTATACTGAAAGTACAGGAGACAAGACAGTACTACAAGCTGGTTAATGTAGCTACCATGGCATACCATACCATGGAAATGTAAGGAAACTGCAAACAGCAGACTGAAGCAGTTCTTCAAAGAAAATATGTGGTAAAAGATCACACAGTGAACCTGTACTATTTAACAGAATGACAATACGTTATCAAGAGAAATAATTCAATGGTGCTATGCTGTTGAATATGGATAGAGGAGTGGGCGTGCACTCTGTTCAGTAAAATCTTCACCCATCCTTAGCTAATTACAAAAACAACCTCTCATAACTAACCTAACTTTAGTTATCAGCAATGATTTAGGCAGACAATGAAAATAAAGACTGCATCATTTCACATAATTTTGTGTGGAATAAGCTTTCAGTAGCTTTTACATTTATTGGGAAACAAAGATTATATGTTTTTTGAAAATATCCTTTCAGTGTTGAAAATGTAGTAAGTGAGATCACTTTATGACAAATGGATTCCTAATATCCTGCACAAAAGTGCATCCTGTCTAAACTAGATTTAGTTTCGAATGTTTTAAACTTGGTGCTTAAGGTTGGTTAGCTTATTCACTGTAAATTGTTGATTTCTTGTATACAGTATGTACCAGCCACAGTAAATAAGAATAAAATGTGCGAATGAGATCAGGTCTGAGGATCTCAGTCATTTCTTGAAAAAAAGTGATGGTATCAATTGCAGCCACATGACTGGGTCATTCCTTTTCTCAGTTTTAAACAACTTGTGTACTCTGGTCTGTTTTTGCACTCTGGTGCACGTTTCTGTATTGATTCTGAAAAGGTCCATAGAATTGACTTTGTCAGTGCCTTTTAAATACTTAAATCAGTTCTCCTTGTACTGTAGTTTTCTTTTTGAAACTAAAACGATTTTGTTCTTTCAGTATGCCAGAGTAGGATAATCCTTTGATTCCAAGAATGTATCTGATTTCTGTTATCTGAAATATTTCCAGAGTACAAATATTATTATAACATACAACGATAATTTTATACATTCTTAATGAGGTCTGTGCATTGTACAATTATATTGTATAATTTTAACATAGCATCTCTTAATTTAAATTATGTTATTTTGATGAAATAGTAAAATTGCATTTTATTGCCTCCCCATATTGTCTAGAACAGGGGTTGTCAACTTTGACACAGATGCCATTCCATCGCAAGTGTTTGCTCTAGCTAATCCTTAATTATCAAAGTGATCCAAAGCACCTGGATTAATTAGCAATTAAGGATCAATTCAGTATTTAAATTATTTCAAAGCTGAAAGGCATGGTGTGCTGAGGTTTATTCCCTCTGGTTTAAAAAATGAAAATGTCTTTACATACTGTACACATCAATTATTTTTGATAGATTGTTCAACCTCAGTGCTTCAGATTTCATACTTACAGTATGGTTTGTTTTGTTATCAGCATGTAACACACTGTTCTTTTATACAGTACATAAAATGTCATTTGCCAGGTCTTTGCCCAGTTATGAGTACCATCTAAATCTTTAGAACTTCCTTTGTAGATTCTAGTGTTTTTGCTAAAGAGAAGGAGAGAGAGATCACTGTATTGGCCATATACAATTTCTTGTATTAGGGATTTGTCTTTTCGCACCCCAACTTGCTCTCTATGCAACACACAGACAGGGAGAGAAGCTTGGGCTCAGAGTTCAGGGTCAGTCATTTATATGGTACCCCTGGAGCTGTTAGAGTTTAGGGCACAAACCGACAACATTGCAGACACAAGCGCAGATCCTTAGCCACAGAGCCACCACACCGCACACAAAACCATACTGTACAGTATCTATGCAAGAATCTAGATCATCAATAGAAATTACAAAGAGCAGTGATCCTTATACAGATCCCAGCAATACTCTGCTATTTATTCCATCCCAGTAAGAACATTCATCTCTTAATCAGTTTTCTATCCAATAAGTACTATATACTATAAATATACTACAGTATATCATGTGCTCCATTTCCATTATTGCTCTTGCTTAAGAACTCTAAACAATTGGTTAAGCAAGACTTACTTTTATTAAGTCCATGATGACTTATCTCGTATAACGAAGTTCAAGTAGGCAGCTGCGACAGCATATGTAGGTTGCAAAGGAACAAGTAAAGGTTTATTCCATGCTGAAAAGAGAAGAAACACAATGTTCTGGCTGTGGAGCCCTTTTCAGGTGTGAGAAAGAGAGGAAAATCGACAGCTGATGAGACACAGGAGTGGAAAGGAGGCGGGAGCAGGGGGGAGGCAGATTGGGCACTCAGGTGGTATGAAGTTGAGAGAGGTGAAGAGAGGCGTGAACTCAAAACCTGCAAAAAGGATTAGAGAGAGAGATTGAGAGGATTAGAAGGAAATCAATCTGTTGTTGAGAGAAGGGGGAAGGTGTGATACTGTTCCAAGATCATTTTGGTTTCAGATGTCTTCCTGCAATAGGAGTTCCAAACAGTCTCCCAGTTTCCTTCCTCTTTCACCAATGTACTGTAGAGAGCTAAATATTTTCTGCAAGACATGCAGGAAATAAGGTTGCTGGAGGTACAAGATATCATCTGAATGATCCAGAATTGTCCAGAGGGGCCTTATGTATGGCATTGGATATATAATTATAGGTGATGTACCAAGTTCTGTTGCAGGAGAAAGTGCCTAGTGTGGATGATTGCTGCGGGCAGTCAAGGGAGTTGTGAACAAGAAGGTTGCGCAGAGTAGGTGATCGGCAATATGAGATGATGGGGCAGTCAGAAAAAAGGGATACCAGTGGAGGAATCATCCTGTAAGATGGGGAACCTATTAATGGTCCTGGGGATAGAAAGGGCATAGGGTATTAGGGTAGCACCAATGGAATGCAGTTGTGAGGCTGGGAGTTCCTAATTGAGTTGATAATCCAAGGGCTATGGAGTAATATTTTTGGCTCAGGAAAGGACCCTGTCAATAACATGGGTTGGGTTTTCTTTGTTAATGAAAACAGAATGCATTGTATTTGGGGGCTTGGTTTTGGAAGTCCAACATCATCACTGCAAATTCGTAAGAGCCTGAGGAACTGTGAAAAAGGGGGAGAATTTTTATTATGTGTGTGGTGAAATGAGCTGTACAAGAGATAGCTGTGTGAATCTGTGGGTTTGTAATAGACAGAAGTAGAGAGTCATTGATGGTTAATTGATAGGTTTATGTCCAGAAATGGAAGAGTAGTGGAAAATATGTTAACTGCATACTTGAGGGAAGGGTGGAAGTTGGTGAAGTGATGCAGGAAATGCTCTAGCTGGTCATTAGAGCCTGTGGCGGCACTGACGCAGTCATCAATGTATCGACCTATAGAGGTCAGGGACAAAACCAGTGTAGGGAGCGAAGAAACATTCTTCTGACCAGCCGACAAAAAATTAGCAAAGCTGGGTTTTATCCTGGTAGGCACTCTACTAACCTGTTGAGAAAGAAACGCATCTTGTGTGAGAACCAATTCTACAAGACATACAAGAGTGTGGGAGGTGGATCAAGAACTATGCATTTGTCCAGCATGTGCTTGAGGGCTGTAAGACAAATATTGTGGGTAATGATGGTGTGTAAGGATGTGATGTGCATAGTTACAATTCTGGGCCCTAAAACTGGAAATCATTAAAACATTGGAAATTATGGTTGGTGTCCTTGATATGTGAAGGAACCCCTTCAACTAGTGGTCTCGTAAAGCTGTCTAGGAAGGCTGAGATGTGAGTTGTGGGACAGTTACATGCTGATATGATGAAGGGTCTAGGGGTGTTGGGTTTGGATGCCTGAGGATGTTCAACAATGAGACGGTTTGCCTCCTGGGGGGGTTTCTTGTTGCTGATCAGAAGAGTGAGTGTGGATACCACTTCCTTTTGGTAGTTAGTGGTACAATCCTGTGGGAGAGGATAGGAGGCAGAAGTTTTGGTTAGCAGTCTGGAGGCTTCATTGATATACACCAAGCCACACCATGACATTTTTTCCACACCACAACAGCGCTGCCTTTGTCGTCTGGTTTGATGACAGTATCATCTCTATTGCGGAGAGTTGGAGTGACTTAATTTCTTCTTGGGTGAGGTTAGACCTGTGTTTCCTGGGTGTGGAAAGGGTCTTCGGAGCTTGATTGTTGTATTGATTAATAAAGTAATCTACTGATGGAAAACAGCCAGTCAACAGCTCTGCTTAGGATTGATATCATTAATGGGATCGATAACCGGGTTGTTTACAGCTGCTGGTGAAGAGGAGCCATCAGCAAAATGTGCTCTGAGCCATATCCTTGGGTAAAAATGGTTAAGGTTGAGCAGTTGTGTTTGAGGGATGTCCAGCATCCTGGGGACTGGTACAAAACTGAGGCCTTTGCTGAGAAAGGATTGCTCATCCTGTGAAAGAGAAAGGTCTTAGGGTATAGTAACAACAAGATTAGAGGTAGTGGGGGTGTTGATGTTTTTTTCTGTAAAAGATGATTGAGTTTTTTATCCTTCTCTGCAGTGAGCAACTGGTAAAGTTTGGAGTTCAGGAATTTGATGAGTTAGTTATGAAGGGAAGATGATGTGGAGCTGTTAGCCATTAAATTTATTTATTCTTTCTGACAACAACATCAAAGAAGCTAATCTGTTGTTTGAGGGAGAAAATGGTAGAAAGTTTCCTTGAAAAACGTTGAAGAAGTCTCTGAATGTTACTCTGGATGGTGTCCAAGTCAATGGAAAAGGTGTTAAATTTCAGACAAAATCCTTTAGGAATGATATTATTGTGACCTCCACTAATATTATACTATATACTGTATACAGTATGTACTGCATATATAACTCCTCTAATCCTAATCTTGTTGTTACTATACTCTCAGACCTTTCCTTTCACAGGGAATTTCATAAACATAGTTATGGAAACAACAGATTTAAAATCTATTTCTGTGAATACTGTAGGTGATGTGGTGTTTTAATTTACTGTAAAATTTCAGAACTTTTGACCATAAATTACCAGAGTACTTGACTACTTTGGGTGGATTGGTCCATGGTCCAACTTGCAGATGCTTTGTGCTGGGAAGGTACCGTACCAATGCTGACAGAAGAGAGAGAGAGAGCTTTGCCTTACTCAACAAACTCTGCTTCTTGCTGAACTTAGGTCTTTAAAGACTGTCTGTGCACAGTTTGTCTTCTTGGGGTCTAGCTGTAAGTTAGACACATGGGAAAAACTTAGCTCATTCTGGCTATAGCTTGGTCTTGAATATACAGTATCTGGATATTCAGGATGTTTACACAAAAAGTCCACCTGTTTAGTTTTGTTGATCAGGCAAAAATAACAGTGGGTTCGTGAACCAAGATTTCTTCTTTTTTTCAGAAAAAAATTCTGTACTTTACCGACTCCCTCTTTCCATCTGGTATTTTGGAGAAACTTTTATGTCCTTAGTTGGACTGCTTGCAGTCACATGATTGCAAAAGTCAGATTGCCAGTTAAGTTGGAGAGATGAGGAGCTAGTGAGTTAACCAATGGAAACGAGCTAGGTTCTTGCTTTTAAGGTACATGTCTGACATCACAAGTTGGTGATTGGTCAGAATGCTATCAAGTACTGTTTTATTGCTGGTAACTCATTGGTGGATGTTCCTTTCAGAGATGAACAGTTACCTTGAGCCTGTGGTTTTCTGAAGAAAACAGACTTGATGAGCTGTTGAGCTTTGATACACTGTTGATCTTTATTTGAGATACAGTTTTCCAATTTTACTTATCAGAGGAACCTCTTTAGGACATTGTTGTGCACTTATACAGAGAGGCACCAAGCTGCCTTGTCAAGGCATGCAAAGATTATTAGAAATCTTTCATAACACTTAATTGTTAAGTGAAATAACTTCCCTTGCCCAATATGGTTCTCTCACCCGTTTCCTTCATTCTATCTTGATTGTTTGAGAACACTAAACCAAACAGGCATTCCCTCTAGTAGGTAGCCTGACAAACTGAGCAAAGATTCAATCACGTCTTTTTCAACTGTCTTTACCATTGATGGTTTTTCCCAATCTATGAAAGAAAATATTAAAACATAATAACCATTTCTTCCTTTAGACCTCCATGCCTGATTTCCATGTATAATACCAATAATATTACATTTGACTTAATACTGTATTATAATTCGGGCAATCTATATTTTACTCCTGAAGGTTTTTTATGTTACTGAAGATGGAAATAAGTGATATTAAATAAATATTTTTGCAAATATTAGATAAGTATTTCTTCGGATAAAATCAAGAATTGCTTGTACTGTATGTTTTTCTTGTATGTTTGTAAGAAAACTGTCACGATCGCTAACCCCTCCTCTTAAGGGAGCTCCAGCCCTTCCTCGTTCCTTCCCATTCTCTGCACCTGTTCCCTATTCCCGTTCCCCTTTAAAAGCCAGACGCTGACTTCACTCCTGGCTTCTCATTGATTTCCGTGTCGTGAGAGCCCGGGGTCCTGCTGCGTCTGGCTCCGTTATGGTTTTAGTTTCCTGGTCCTGATTCCCTGTCCCGCCGGTCCCGACGGTCCCGACCCGGTTCTGGTTTTAACTACGGATGGATCCCCTGGTCTTGGACTAAACCTCTCGTCTTGGATTCCTCATCTGGATTTACCCTTGGATTGTTCGCCCTGGATTCACTCCCCCCGGACACTAGCACTGCATGGACACGCCCCCCTGTCTTCTGCCCCGTATTCCTGCATGACGTTTCCCCAGTGTTCCCCCACTCCGTCGGACTGCGTCATCCGCATAGGGCCCGGAAAGAACTGTTCGTGACAAAAACATCTAAACATCTATTATTATTATTTATTCTGTAATGTTGTTATCAATTACAGTATTCAAATTAGAGAAGCTGCAATATTTGAAATCTATGGGATAGATCTTTCTCTTTTACAGGCACTCTATTTTTTTTTACAGCTAAGGATATTTTTTTTTAGCAAATGACAGAATAATATAAAAAAACAAATTTAATTTATCTAACATGCATTCCTTTAAGACTTGATTTTATTTAACTTGTGCATTGACAAGTTCTGACCAGCCCCTACGTAAAGTTATTTGATCAAATTAGATCTAATTTCAAGTCAAGATGATTTGCCTTTAGGCATTATATGAAATACATTGTGGTTATCATTAGTGATGAATGACAGTCTATCATGACATAAGTGCCTGAAGGAAGTGTCATAAAGAAACAGAAGAAGCCTGAGGACAACTGAATCAGCAATGTCTGGAGAACAGAAATGAACAATTCATATCTACTGTAAATAACTCATTCACACACATGTAGTACTGGAAATAAAAATATAAGTTTACAATACAAATTACAGGACATATAGTTGTATCTTTTTTGTAAAAATGAAATGTTACTTAATAGTGTTACAGTATATCAGGGTGCTTAGTAATTTGTTTTTAAATGGTGAGCTGGAAAGTAGTTTAACAATCAGCACACAAATGTTGTAGAGACAACAGCCACAGAGAAGCAAAACAGCAGATCAATACAATTGTGGGGCTAAATCTCAAACAAGAGTGTTATGGACTTACTGTATAGTAAAAAATATTGAGGTTATCCTGACTACTGGTAAGATAGGTATAAGAACGTTGTTATTCACAATGATATAACCTCAGGAATGCATCTCATAGGGCAGGGATTCATCTTTCAACATGATAATGACCTCAAGAGTATAGTCAAAAGTTGAAAACCTACTGTATTTGGAACATACCTGTAAGTATCCTGATGGAACACTAACAGAGATGCTGCGACTTCTCAAATTACTGACATGAATAGCAAAGGCCATATGGGGCAGTGTGAAATTTACAAAACGTAGCCAAGCAAATTGGTTGAATTTTAAATGTTTCAGGATATTTGCATAAAACATGAAGGCAAGATGTCAAGCTTGTATAAAGCAAAATGCAATAATGTTATACTAATTCTTTTAATAAATTTGTTTGTGCATATTTACTGTAATTATGCATTTGTATGTATTACACATTATGTTTAAACCTATTTTCATCATATTTCTCAACTTCCCCTTCTTTCCATAATTATTTCAGATATTGTATAACCTTGCGTAGATTTGTAGATGTTGAAAATAGACCTCACCACAGAAGTTACCACTTCTACATGTACAGTATACTAAGGTGCTCAAAACAGCTCACAACATAGTCTGTTTTCCATTGCGAGTTGCAAACCATAAGACTTGTTTAGGGAAGAGACTAGCATTTTTCTTTGGAGAGCTTGAAAAGCAGATATCTGTGGCAGATGTAAGGAGATTAAAAAAAATAAAATAACTTTATTGACAGCTATAGAAAACCCTTATTAGTTCAGCTACCACTTTTGTTGCTTTTGTTTGTAATTTACATGTCGGTCTGAATGCTATAGAATAAACAGAATGGCAATCATAAGTTTAAAAGATTCATATTTGTGTGTGCAGAGATAGGAAAAATAATCAATTCAGTGTCTTGAATCCTTCATTACTTAGCTCCCGAGTCACCTTCTCAAAAAGCTTAAAGCTCTCAATGCAAAACATTACTTTTAGTCAATTTAATCTCCATGTAATTTAAAGTTCATTACTGACCCATTATATACCTGGAGTTTGGTATTTGATCTCTTGAGCAAAATAATTTTGAGACTTACAGTAACAGATCTAAAACCAAAGCATTACAGTATTTCAGTTTTTAAAAATCTGCCAAAGTTATAAACTTCAGATTTCAATAACAATTCAATTAAAAAATAAATGTAACAGGTATTTCTTTCTATGAGGAAGTGCATCTTATTAAAATAGTTCAGCTTCAACATATGTGAAGTCTGGGTCAAATTCACTAACTTAAATTTAGATTAACTCACTGAGTTAACACATCTGAGCTATTCTATACATCTAAAGTGGAAACAAAGTAGTTATGTATTAGAGCAAGTAGAGGCTAATCTCATACTGAAAGGTAGAAATAAAAGACATGTTGGCTGTTACATTTTAATAATAATAATTAAAATTCCTTACACTTACTGTACAGCATAGCGCTTTTCTGGACACTCTACTCAAAATGCTCTACCGGTAATAGGGACTCCCCTCCACCATATATTATCCTCATCACTATACTGGGGCATTAGGACCCCCACAGACTGCAGGGTGAGTGCCCCCTACTTGCCCCCTAACACCTTCCAGCTTCAATCATGGGTTGTCATATGTGAGATGCAGGGTGATATAGCTGCTGGCTGATGTAGATTTTTAAGGAGAACAGCATATTTTTCTCAAAGTATCCAGCTGTAATCTACCCCTGTTTCATAGGACTTAATGCACTCTACCGTGACAATAAAGGTCAGAATTAATAAATTGTGATTCAGCACTAGGGACAATTTGAGCTATAAGTGGATTTTATGTTATTTTCTCCATAAAGCTTTACAATTAAATCCTTCACCTCCGGTAACTTCAAACTGTTATCACTTTGCTGTGTTTTTTCTGTACTTTATAATGCAGATTTTGCTGCATTGAAACAGAAAATAATAAAGAGTTATGAAGTTATGCTAAGGTATAAACCGAAATATTACACAACTACCTTGGTAGGTCAGGACATGTGAAAATGTGCCTAACCTTTCCATTAATATTTGAATTCAGGTTTGTTCTTGCTCAAGCCTTGTGCCTGGCCCAGTCCTTACTTTACTTACTGTTTGTTACACAGAGGCTATTTCTGCCTTGGACGGACAGATAGGCCCAGTGAAGCCTGCACAAGTCACCAGGATAACAGCAGTCTCGGCACCAGCTGTGACTTTCGTGGCAAGTGACTGGACAGACCAAACACCAGCAGGTACGATCCTAAATAAAACTTTTGTCACCTGGTACTGCTTTCCTACAAAATAAGCCCTTTTGATATTTGTAAGCAAAATTGACCAAAAGGCTTCTGTATCCAAAAGAAAACTGTCATTCTTTTGATGAAACATGGGTGAATGGTGAGCTAGGTCTGCCCAAGTTTAGCTGCAGATGGTAACAGTCCAACAGGTCTTGTAGATCTTACATCAAAAGTAATTTCATACTCACGCATAAGTGTTAAATTTCTTCAGTTAAGCCTTAAACAAACTAAAGTAATGCTCTCCCTGTGGTCCAGTGCTGTTGAAGTTGCTGAAAATCTTTACCTAAAGGACCTGATTTGGGGGGATCTGCGGTAACCAAGCAATTTTAGCAACACAAATAAAAAATAGAGAAATATTTGCCAAAAAGTTAGAATGGATTGTACCAGCCTATTGATCTGTAGATGATGGTGGTGTCTCCAATCCACTGAATTTTAGATTTAAACTAGTTAGTTAACAACTGTTAGTTTTTACCATACATATTTTACAGGCAATTCTACTGAAGGTATTGTACAAGCTTCTACTTATACTCTTATCAGAACCACTTTTCCATCCATTTTATTTATGGCTTTTCCACAAATCGAGAATAAATGCATCACATGTACTGTAACTTGTTCACACGAGCTTCAGGTCATTTTCTTATGTGCATAGTCTTCAAATGTCAGTTTTAAACTTTATAGTTTCAGTATCATCAATGTTATACAGTTCCAGAAAATCTATCATAACTCATTTAATACAACTGAGGTGAATGAACAGGGATTATTCTATTTTTATTAAAATATGCCTACACAGAAAAATGACTATTCAGAATAACATTTTAAAGCACTCTTTAGTGTGCCCCTTTGGATTAGACATGACGTCTGTGTATAAAAGGGTTGCTATTTTCAACAGCTGGTAAGTCATCCTTTCATCCTCTCTTTACCTGAAGTAGGGCCCGCACCTTCTGGTAGTGTAAAAAATAGCAAGCAATACATTTATGTGCCATGGTGCGTTGACTGGTGCAGGAATGAGTTTGTATAGTGTTTTATTAAAGTACTGCTTCCTAGTAAGTTTTCATACCACAGTCACCGTGAGGATAATTAATTTGTTCTGGACTTCTTAAATTGCTTTAATAAAAAGGTACAGTAAATATGAACATCAAACATTCAGAAAGCCATTGAATTTGATCAAATCAGATTGGTAATTTTGTTGCATGTCACAAACAGAAGTTAAAATCTTTTCAGCTAGAGCAATATTATTTAACTGGCATTGGGTATAATCAGTTATTGAAATGCTCAGATCCCTCTGTTCGACAAAGAATTAAATTATTCCGACATTAATATGTGAGTAGATAGCTGTCTGATCTCTTTTACTCGTAGGCATCTTTCTTTTTTTTTCAGAGAATCTCATATGATTTCCATTCTGCTGAGATCAATAACTGCTCTAGGGCTTCACAGAAGTTAAAATGTTCCACTTTCTTCTTGCATTAATGGTCAGAATAGTTTTATATACTGTGGCATACCTGAGGGAAAGGGTGGGAGGGAAAGCAACCCTGACGGGATCTTTAGAATAGCAGGCTCTCAGAGAAAACGGACACACAAGGCAGCTTCAAGTAAAAAAAAAAAGAGCTCTTTATTTACAATGCAGGAACATAGAACAAAACTGAAAAAAAAAACAGACAAAATCCTTAGCTCTTGAGCTCTGACTGACTTATTCAATCCTTCTCTAAATCACAGCTGGGAAGCTTTGTTTCTTTCCAGCCTCAAAACAATCAATCAGACATTTCTCCAAATAGCCAGGTGACAGAGGATTGCAGGTCCTCTGGGGAATGTAGTTCCCCCTTTTGGGGAATGTAGCTTCAGATGAGAACCACCATATTTGCTGAACCTATTGATCTCATACAGTCTATTCCTAGTATATTATTTCATTCTACAGAAAAGAACTTTGGACTCTTGGGCACACAATGAAAGTTGTGAAAGTTCTATGACAAGTTACCTTTTCATTTTCTTGCGGACACATCATGCCAATCCTTGCATGAAGGTTAAAAGCTACTAGTTCACTTGCTTTATGTCCGTTTCAAGCACTTAGTAGAATATGAAATATTGATTCAATTTTTACAATGTTTATGTGTCTAGTGATACCTTTGTCTATGTTTTAAAATGATTTATGTACCCATTGCAGAATGTTCATTGTTATTAGTCCCTGTGGCACATGCATATTCCTGTTGAACTGATTTGTGCAGCATCTAGTCTAGAATACTGAGACATTCAAAACCCATCTCCATAATTTCCTTGAAATCCAAATATTACTCAGTAGTGGCCCCAGAGCTTCCACAAAATGTCAACTCATTATTCCTTTGTTGAAAAAAACCCCCACAAACTTTTGTGTCCATTCTGGGTGCACAATAGCCTTTTCCAGAAAGCAGGTGGTTAAGATTCTAAAGAGCAAGAATACAAATATAAATATTTAGAAAGCATAAAACCTTGGAAGACAAGAACCTTGGTAACATACAGTACAATGTATTAATAAAAACTACAAAAGAAGACAAAATAAGTAAATGATCTAATATTGGATATGAAGCAAGTTTGAATGGAAAAACCTAGTTAAATACTTCGTTTTATTTTTATTATTGGAGTTGTGTATAATGATGGCGTGAGGTACTGCTTACATGATAATGAACATAACCTTCCAATTTATTCAGTTGTAACCAAGGTAATTATTTTAATTAACTTTGAACAGACCTGGGGATCTAAAGGAAAACTGTATAGATTGGAACATGTGGCTGAACAAGGGCTAAGTTTAAAGTACCTAACCATCTGAGCCTTAACCATCTATTATGTGACAACAGGTTTTGTGATTGACTTAGCATTTCACAGGTATATTAAAAAAACAACTTGTATACAGTATACAAGGAACTTGTACATTGTGCCTTGCAAAAGTATTCATCTCCTGCCAGTAATCACACTTTAATTAACTACAAGTAATATGTTTTTCATTCTAAAGAATAATGAGGTTGAATAGTGGCAAGACCTGCAAAGAAAATGCACCGCAATTATTGGTATCAGTAGGTTTGCATAGGTCTCTTCTAGCTTTGCTTTATTTTTTAATGGAAAATTGTTCCAGTTCTGACGGGTTCCTTGGCAATAGCGAAGAGACTGCAATTGTCAAGCCTCGCCATTAATTCTTTTAAATTTAAACCAGGACTTGGCCTGGACTACTCAAGGCCATTTCCTCTTTACAAAGTTCAGGTGTTTTCCTTGTTTTTGCCTTTGCACCATCCTTTGCCATCCTTTGCCTTTGCACATCAGTCCTGATAGGCTTCCTTATCCCTGGTAAACAGTGTTTTTACAAATTAATGCTGCCACTATGTGCTTGACAATTGGGATGATATACATCATGAGATTTAAGGTTGTCAGTCTTTTACCATAAAGGCTTTTTTCTTGCTCCTCACTCATATAGGCCAGGTTTGTGCTGGAACTAGGATATAATACAATTCAATATAATTACCAGGATGACCATTGACTTCCAAATATGATTTTTTTTAAGCCACTCTTAATTTCACAGTGGCATCTCTAAGCAGTCTCCTGCTTACCCAGCTGCTCAATTTGGAAGGGTGACCTGATACAAGTAGTGTTTAGGCAGTATGATTTCCACTCCACTTCTTAATGTTGAATCTTAGTGCAATAAATGGAGTTAAGTAATACTTCACCTGTACTGCTAAACAATTTGATATTGACTAGTGTTCATAACTTAATGACTTTTTGCATCACTATGCAAGTTGTGGCTTCTAGCAAAGGGGTTCTTAAAAAGAGAACCTGTCAGCATTTAAAAAAAAAGCATTTTGTAGCTTTATAGTATGGAGCACATTTGTGTAGATTCTCAATATAATTGTAAGGTTGCCTAAACTACCTAATTTTGCAAGGAAACTTTACTAGATGTATAAACTTTTGCAAGGCACTTTACTGGGTGTATATCAAGACATAGAATTGATTCTCCAGAGTAACTGACAGCTGATATGTTAATACATTAACATTTAACTGTTTTGTTCCAGTTCCTCTTTAACAAAGCTAAATACAAAATTCAGAATCTTAATTTAAAGTTCTAGGTTATATATTGAATAATATAATAAGGTTATGCACTGTTATATAAGGTTATACTGTATATTGAATCTTACTGTAGTAATGAAAAAAATTATGTTCACAATGCCAAAAAGTCTTTCTGTTTAATATTTACAGATAAAAATGTTGAAGTGAATAGAACTTCACATACTGGGACATTCGTGCTGCATGCAGATTGGAAGGCTAAACCACTTGAAAGCAAAAGTGAGGTCTGTATATCCAGAATTCTAGTCAAATATTTCACCCCTTTTTGGTTCAAGTGACTATGGAGTTCACAAAGATAACTTTTCACATTATTTTACTGGAGTCAAAAGAAGATTTCACTTTTTCATACATAGTCAGATTTCACCAGTGGAAAACCAGGATGGAAAAAGTGACATTCATACAGGGAAACTCCATATTTTATTATGTTTTCCTCCAGATTAATCTCTTCATAGTGGTTAGTAAAAAAAATAACTAAATGTTCTACCCAGTTTAAGACAAAGAAAAACAAAGTCAGTAACATACTGTCCCTAATGTGTAAAGTTGGCCATGCATTTCCAGCATCATTGACTCTACGATTGTATACTAGTATATAGTCTAGGAGGGTTTACAAAGAAGTATTTTAGAGAGTTGGGGCAGAGTTGGGGCCCTGGGCCCACAGTTCAAAGAAATGCTGGCTTCTTAAAAAATTGACCCTGGTGTGAGTGTGACTGTCTGTGGGTGCCCCGCAGTGGATTGGCGTATCCATGGCGTATCCCACCTTGTGCCTGTTGATTTCCAAGTTAGACTCGACGCCACCACAATCCTGTATTGCATAAGCAAATTTGAAAATTGATTAACTTCTCTAAGATTTTTTAAAGGGTTTCATAAACTAAAACCAGAGGTGTCAAACTTAGTTTTTTATAGGGCCTAATGTGTTATACAGTAGTTGTTAATTGGGTTTGAACAGCTTAAGTGTTTGAATTAACTTAGATATTTATGGGATTTTTAATTTATTATACTGTTGTTTACTCAAAATATTCTCTTCACTAAAGATAGTTTCCTGTGAACCTTAACCTTGGAATCTGACTAAAAATATTACAATTAATTAAATGATTAAAACAACCAAGTAATGGAGAACTTTGATGGAATAAAGACCAGAAGTAACTTGGTCCCTGGAAGGTCTAATCTGATTTAAAACATTTGTTAGTGGTGTTTCTATCTATTACTTAGGACTGATGAAATTTATGGGCAATTGAAATGGTCTAAATAGCCTGATTTTCAAATAAAAAACCTCAATACACCAAATCAGGCTTCTTCAAAGTAAGGAATCAATCCAAGTATTAAGGTATCAACGCATTATCCACTTGTTCAGTAATTTGTTTAAAGCAAGACTTCACATTTTCAATCCTCAAGGGCAACAGTCCAACAAGTTTTGTAGCTCTTATTCTCTTGAACTTTAGGACTAAAATATACAGGTCTTTTACATCTATTTATATCTATTGTACTGTATATCCCAGTTAAGCCACAAATTGGATCAATTAGGTAGTTAAGAACTGATTTAAAATGAAAATGTGCAGAGACAGAAGTCATTAACAACTGTAGCTCTTGATTGCTGGAGAGCCACAGTGTCTTCTAGCTTTCATCTCTTCCCCCCAAGCTGTGAATTACTAAACTGCTTTAATTGTTTGACAAACTTGCAGTACTGTTTCCCAAGACCACGACTTTCTAAAAGTGCTGTATCTGGAATGTGTGGCATATTTAAGAGTTGTCAGCTCTGTGGATAAATACATTTAATTAAATACATTAAGCTAATTGAGAATTCAAGCTTGGTTTAAAACCAGAATATACAGAGACCATGCAGGACTAAGTTTGAGATTCCTTAGGGAGAGGCATACATTGGAGTCTTAGACTGCGAGGGTTGAATTATCCCAATTAAAACTGCTTATGGATTTAGATAGACTTACAAAAGCAAGCTTGTTCCTCTAGAGGACCAGAATCGGGCATCCCTGATTTGAAATAATATACTGTATATAATAGAATGACCATAGCAGTTATTCAGTATTTACATACAGTAGTTAACCAAAGGTCTGAAAACCCAAATGTTGATATCAGGGATGTGGGTAAACTATAGTGGATTAGTCCTAGATTTACACTCCTCTAAACAATCATGTCTTCACCAAATATATAATGTAATGAAGAAAAAACTACACATACAGTAAATGCAATATCAGCTAAATTTATTTCAATGGTAAGAGGGAAGAACAATCGACTATTTATTTTCATACCATATAGTAAATTGAGTGGAACTAATTTATATCAACTAAAAATAAAAAGATACAGTAAAAATTCTGAAAAGATTTTAAGGACAAAGTACAGCATGTTTTATTAGTTAAATCCTACAGAATGTTATAAACAGTGGATTCAAAAATAATTGGTGCACTTTAGAAAGAAAAATATTTTTTTAAATGAGTAGTACTATTTTTTCTCAAAAACATAGACGTCAAAATTGTTGGATACCCAATGTTTTTTCTAAGAAAATCAAAGAAAATGTAATCTGCAACAAAATCCTGCTTACTTAAATGCAACTCAGGACTTCTTGTTTCATCTTGGTATACAAAAAAGGTAACATACAGTAAATGAGAAAACGTTTTGTTATCCATTACTATGGAATAAAATCGATAAGTGACAAATCAAAGAGTTAAATGGTTGTTGAGCTTCACAAACCGGGAAATGGATACAAAAATACATAAGTTATATTTAACTCATGTTAAACACCTCTTAACACCTATGGCAATAATCAAGAATTCCAGAACCACTAAAACAGTGGTTAACGTACCAGGTGGAGGACGCAAGTGCATCATGTTCCCATGTACAGTCAGGTGATGGTGAGGGAGGCCAAAAATAATCCAAGGACAAGTTGGAGAACTGCATTGTCTGGTTGCATTTTGGGCTCGCAAAGTCACCGAATCAACAGTACTGTACATTCATGCCAACAGGCTATTTGGAAGGGTTGCCAGAATAAAGCCCTTACTGACAACAAGAAAACAAACTGAAGCAGCTAGATTTTGATAAATGCCATTGGGAATTTGAACAGGTGCTATGGTCAGATAAGACCAAAATTAACTTCCTTGGGCACCCACACTATTGGTACGTATAGTCTCAGAAGAGGGAGACATACAAAGAAAAGAACATATCCACTGTGAAATATGGTGCTAGACTTGATGTTGTGGGGCTGTTTTGCTACCACTGACCCTGGGGTCATCGTGAAGTTCATGATGTCATATACTGTTAGTATCAGAGTATTCTGGCCAAAAACCTGGTTGCCTCTCCCAGAAAGTTGCAACTTAGTAGCCAATGGACCTTCCAACATGGCAATGACTCAAAACACGCCTCAAAGTCAACAAGGAAATGGTTGTTTAATGAATCTCAGTCTCCGGACATAAACTCAATTCAAACCACAGGTTTTCAATCAAAGAGGGCAGTACATAAGCTCAGACCCAAGGACATAAATAATTTGGAAAATTTCTACATAGAATAATGGTCCAAGATTCCACCCATTTTGTTCTCCAACTTTATTAAATGTTATAGGAAAAGACTTTAAGAAGCTATTTATGCCAGAGGGGATTGTGCAAAGTACCAGAAACAGGTGACCCAATAATTAACACCTACTGTATGTTTCTGAGAAGTAAAGGTATGACCCATTTAAAAACATTTTTTTGAAATAATTGTATGAGAATAAGTAGTAATAATTCCTTACACTTAGTGTTTTTCTGGCCACTCCACTCAAATGCTTTACAGGTAATGGGGACTCCCCTCCACCACACATCAGCTATCAGTGGGAAGAAGAATAGAGAGATTAAGCCAATTCATATATGGGGATTATTGACCAACTGGTCAATGAAGTATTGACCAATCTCACACCTGCTGAGCTTCAGTGGGTTGCCAGTTGTGAGCTGCAGAGTGATGTACTGTAGCTGGTGGCAATAAAATCTTCCAAACGTGGGTGGAAACCGGTGTGCCCTGTAGAAACATAATTGGACATGCAAAGAATATGCAAACCCGTGCCAAAGACACTTAAAAAAAAAGGTCTGCATGATGGTTAGTGTCTAGACTGATGTTCTATAATCTAAAAATGGTTTTCCTACATGGAATGTACTTTAACATACTTCCAAATATTAGCCAAATTGTATTGGAAATTTGGCATAGTGCTGAAAACGGTAAGCTTGTTTATACATTCACTGCTCTTTATTGTGTATTAACACTATGATGTAAGCTTACACACAAATGCTTGTTTGGATTCTTGAAGGATGATGCTCTTAATATCTCCCTTGAGGAAGCAAGTACTCCAAAGGACAACAGACCTGTGGCTTCAACACCCATTCCTGGATCACCCTGGTAAACTCTCTGTGTCCTAGTGGCATGAAATATTGTCAAACAAATGTAATTAGTAGGGAGAAAATGTTATTTAAATGTTTTCTTTGAAAAATATACATGCAAGACTTAAAAAAGAAAATTTGGTACTACCTCCATAGTTTGACTTCTTACTAAAAGACACCTGTTCATGATAAGATAGTAATTGATGAGTAAATGTGCCCAGCACTGAAGCCTTGACGTTTCTTTTTAATTAGAATGCATACAAAATTGATGTTATCAGTAATCAGCAAAGGTCAGAACTGTCACAATTTATTGTAGGACAGTGGTCATGCAATCCTAGTTGCTGGGTTATAAGGCAAGTTTGTGCCATCTGGTCTTGCATCCAATAATAAACAAGCAAGTCTATTGTGTGGGAGTATCTCATTGTTCTGAATGTCATTTCTGAGATAAGACATACAAAGGAGGTCTTGGCTCATGTACTGATGCTACCATTTACCCTGAATGTCAAAAGCTGCACCCTTGGGTTTGGATATTCTGGAGCTGATCTATCACATACCCTTCCTGCCAAAAAAATATTCTAAAATATTTGATAAATATAACTTCCTAAAGTATTCAAGCAATAACTATTAATGCATTCACATCTGAAAAAAATATTTTAAAAGAAGGAACTCGGAAATACAGTTTAATACACTACAATGATGCTTGTCCTATAGTGAGCTGCAAGATGCATGTGTTCAATTAAAGTACAGGGTCTAATGTTTGCTCAAGTTCTTGAGATATCCAGATTTGCATGATCAAAGTAATAAAACATGGCCATATACTGTATACAGTATATACTGTACATTAATAAAAGTCAGCTTCCGCAGTAGCTAATTAATCCTCCATTGTCTTTAAATAATAAATTTTAATTATAATTCTTCAGATAGTATGAGAGATTTCCCTATAGTACAAGTAGTGCCACCAGGGGAAATTCCCACAACTAAGATTTAGCTGGGAGATGAGATATATCTTTGTCTTTGGTACACTTTTTTTGTAAACAGTTGAAGACCTGTTTCTTTTGCCTTTAGTTCTCCTCTCAACTTACACAATACTCAGAACATCCACACTTTTCTCAATTCCTTAGTTCAAAACCTTTTCTGTATTTAAGGGCTTGACATGTTCTTTCTGAAATAATTTTGTACTTCTACAGAATCAGAAAGTTCTGATAGACACCCAAGAGCTAAAGCTGTTCTGTGATGAGATTCTGTGGAAGATTGAACAAACTGGTAGTTTGTGAAGCTTCTTAAAAAAAGAGTTAATCCTTTTCCTCAGCTGTACTGCATTACCTCTGACACAGTTTACAACTTTCTGAGAATATGGTTACCAAAATTCCATATTCAAATCTCATGTGCTACTGTACGTCAGAATCATACAGTAGCTTAAAGCTTATCCAAAACCTGTCCAAGAGACAGAGCTGATCATATCCTCCCTCCAAGCTAAGCCCAAAGGGGAATGTTTCAGCTGCCATGGGACAATGCATTTTGAAAAAAAGCAGCAATACTATGGAGTGTTCTCACCTAAAGTATCGCGGTGAAGATACAGGGATACAGATCCAAAATGATACGACCAGAAACTGGAAGAGTAGAACACTATTAGTTATCATGACAATACCAATAGCTTACTTCACTGGGACCTTATCACTTATACAGCATTTTTTTAATGAGATGGAATTTTGCATCCTAGGAATAGCACTTGGTGATCTACTCCCAACATTCTTGATTGGTGAAAAGAACCCACTTTAAGTCGGTAAAACACCAATTCTGCCTCAGGGGTCCAATTATCAAAGTTGGGAGCAGAATTTTTTTGAGGTCTATAACCAGATCTGCATACATTACAAAACCAAGCCTAAATAGTAGTAGTGACCGATAAGTCCAAAGAAGGCCTGTTTTTATGAGTGGTCAGGGTCAGTCCTTAATGGCTGCAGCCTCATCTAACTGGGGTCTAAATATTAATTTGGTAGCAAACCCCATTCTACTTTTAATGGGGTTTACCATCAGCCCCACTACTGTAGCTTCCAGTTAGGTGGAGTTATTTTGTGTCAGAATGAAAGATTTTAAGTTATTTCAAGGTCTCTTGTGTCTCAAGCAAACCAAATGGTAATACCATAGAATGAAAAAAACAATTGGGTAGACAAATGCTGTCTTGCCTTTGGAGGTCTCAGCAAGGCATGCCTGCCAGTACATTTTAGCAAAGGTCAAGGGTAGTAAGAAATTTGCATTCTCCTGCCTGGTAATCAATTACTTCTGGGCATTTTGTAGGCATCAGATTGTTTGACCTAATGTCTAGTTGCATAGCAACCTATCTCCGGGGGGGATGGTGGTTGGGCAGGAAGACCATGGTACTACTCCCATGTTTTTGCATATCTGATGAGTGTACACCAGGTCATAGGACACATCCATGATTCTTAACTTCAAACAGGATGTTAAGTCTTGTGGGGAAATCAAGGTCATAATTTAAGGCATCAGGATTGTTTTTCCATTCCTTTGGAACTGTGGTTCTCATCTACACACTCAGTGTAAAATAAAATGCCCAACTCCACATTCTTATTCTTATACATTACACAATTGGAATTTGAGTCCTCCTGCTTCTTTTTCACAGGTGAGAGTAATCCTCATCCTTCATCCTGGACAAAGCAGCTATCAGACATTTTCTGGGACACGTCTGGGAGCTATAAACATGTACTGTATGAATTTGTTTGTTAGGATCAC
The DNA here is from genome assembly GCF_059453375.1 of Lepisosteus platostomus. Taxonomy (NCBI): domain Eukaryota; kingdom Metazoa; phylum Chordata; class Actinopteri; order Semionotiformes; family Lepisosteidae; genus Lepisosteus; species Lepisosteus platostomus. Next base: position 25,576,103 of record NC_142616.1, read on the forward strand.
TATCAGATGCTGTAAGAAGTGTCAAGGAGGAGGCTCCTCAAATACATCGCTAGAAACTAGGATTTTGACTGTCGCAGAAGAGTTTCTCGGGCTATAACAATTTTTGAGCAAGGTGCATCAGGCCAGAGTTCAGACAGGGCTTTGTACAGTCCCACGTATTCCCACCTTGTGCCTACAGATTTCAGGTTATACACACCCAAGATAAAAGCTCTTACTTTTTTATCAATTAATCAATACTACAACACTTCTAAGATGCTTAGGTACAGTATTTGCTAAATTCTAGAACCATCCAGTACTTCACCTAAAACAACCTTTTTTTTTTTTTTTTTTTTTTTTGAGAACCCTATTGCTATAGTATACTACTACCTGTACATACTGAGACTAAAAAGGCTCTGGCAGAATTGCATCTTTTAAAGAGGAGCTCCAGTCCCTCAGCTGTTCTACATTACCTTTGATTCAGCCTACAGGCTGAATCCCTCCTGAGAATGCAGGTACTTAACATTCCACAGTCAGGTGCTCATCTGCTGCCCCAGATCACAGCTGAAAACCTGACTCCCTTCTCCCTCTAGTGAATGCTTAGGGGAACTACACTCTTGGTTTTGGTTATTCTTGAGACAGAACAACACTTCTTGTCAATGGTACAAATGACCATTCTCCTTTTGAACCTTAACTGTATAATAAAATAAAAAAAATAAATATTCATGTTGATGACAAACATTGAGGGACACTGAGAATGGTCTGTCCTCTCCTCACTGAATAGGTGAAATGTATATACTGAACAAAGAAGCCTTTAGGGCCAAATTCAGTTAAAAATGACATAATGTTTGGTGTACCCTAAAGAATTCTACTTGAGGGAATAGAGTGGTAGACGATGCTTCTGACAGTGCTTGCAGATTTGAATACATTTGTATTTCATTTGCTTTTCTAATTTTGCTATGTTTTTCTATCATATTACTGAGCAACAGAGCCATCTGTTTTGTTAGTTTCTTTGTGAACTTCACAGATAATTGCTCTTGGTAGTTAGCTCCATGGAATTATTGGTTCTAAACAAGATGTGAATGTGCTTACTGTTTTATGCCATGTGAACTTGGAAGTATACACTTACACACTACCTAAAATAATTTAGATAAATGTTTTGTACCTCCTTTAACACCTGTCACTGAGCACAGCATAACTGGTTCTAAAGATAACATTGTTTCTTGGACCCACCAGGATTCTGCAATTTGAAAACAACCATCGTGTAAGTTTTCCACAGGCTTTTCTGTCCTGAAGAGATAACTTATATTTGTGAAATTTAAAACAGCGAGGAATACATAACACACTTAAATAATATACTATGAATCAATACATTTTTGCCAGTAGTGTCTTAACCAGTATGCAGTGTTTACACTTGTAATTGCATAATATTTAAAGGTCTATGAATGTACTTAGCTTTTGTCTTTCTGGTTTATTAAAACAATGTATACATTTTTTAAGGTGATCTGATATAATAATAAGCACATAATCAGTATCTATTGTAAAACCAGAAAAAACATTATAGGACAATATACTGTTGTATCTCTAACAATACAATTATTTTCATTTACTTGTTGTTGAGGCAATGAGTTTCTTTATTGAATTTTGAAACATATTATACTGTATATTGACAACACTCCTAGGAGAAAAAAAGTTTTATATTTTATTATACCAGCATGCATTTTAGGTTACACTTAAAAGAGATTGAGGAGAGGTGGATAGAAGATAAATCTTTGTTATTCAAGTCAAACTGACAATTGTTCTAAGACTTGCAATTGTAAAATTGCCGGCTTAACCTGTGTTTTGTTTATGTTAGGTTATCAGTAAGCCCTGGGTTAAAAAAAACAAACCATAACTTTTCCCCTAGGATGAGGAATATATTGTATTGCAAATGAAAAAAGGCCAGCAATGTGTAATGTGAAAAAACTAATTCTAAATTAAATGTCACAAATCTTTAGCTGTGGAAAAAATGAAGAGTCACAGTGAATGATTAGTGATACTCATATAAAACCAGTGAATGCACTAGAGGGTTCAGAATGAGTCATGTTAAGTATAAATGTGCCATGTACTTTATAAGTAAGGTTCTAAAACTCAAATTATTTTTTTCTTTTGCAAATATGAAAAAGGCTTTACTGATAAATGACATAAATCATCATGGTGAAAACATCATGCTTGGGAAAGGTAAAATAGTTTTGAGACCATCTAAATGCCAGAAGGCTAAATGCACACTGTTTGCAGTCATCAAGATATCTTCTTAGAAAGTCCAATTCCATTTTTAATTAAGTTAATATTATATCTGAATTTTTACTAGACTCTGCTTCACATTTCTCCCTTAAATATTATTAAATTATACATGAAAGACAAATTGCAAAATGTATGCTGCATTCATACTCTATTCCCTGAGATACTCATCCACTCATGATATTTTCAAATTAATGTAAATTAAAAAAAATAAAACTCAAAATATATTTAAAATAAAAACAAAGTTATGCAATTTCTAGATGGGGTCCCTTAGGTGTCATATATGTTTGTGGCTCTGCATAGACTACCACTGGAATACAGTTTTACTTGTTCAACCCAGACTGATGTTGTGTGAGAGAGAGCTCTGTCCTTAGAGGACATTAGCTATAAATGAGAAAAAAAATCGTATTCTGTTTTAAATGCACTCACTCCCCTTTTCCATTTGTTTTCTCTGGTTCATGTGTCTCTGTTGATTCTGTTGATCAATGTGTTGACTTGTGTTGATGAGGTCCTCTCCATTTAAGAATAAAGATTTTTTTATCCTATAAGCGTAAGGCAGTTCTTCATGCCCAGAGCTGTATCTGGTATTTATTCTCTAGATTGATTCTTGAGCAGCAATAGTTTTTATAATATGGGACAAAATTAACAAACAGTTAACAAAATTGTATACAGTAGGTCTTACTACTGTGTTGTACAATTTTAATATGTTTTGATTTAAACTATACACTTTTAACTACAGTATATATATTCCAACATTTTGTCTGGAAAGGTTTTTGTTGCAGATTCTATAGTGTTTGCTAATTCACCAGTTTTGGTATCATCTGAGAATATGATTAAGTTTTGAGTTTTGCTGAACCTAGTTTTGCAGTTTCATCAAGATCCTTTAAGGTATCTTAATATCCCTAATCATATGCCTTATAGTCATTATTTCTATTGTTTGTTAAAAAAATCAATAATTTTGATAATTTTGTTAAACATGATTTACTTATTCTGAAATCATGATGACTTCCCCCTAGAATATAATTGCCGTATACTGTGTATGCTTTTCTAGGCAGTGTCCTAATTGTCACACCACACCCTAAGCCCTTCCTCCATGTCTGCACTTCTGTGACATAGTGCAAGTCTGGACTTCAAGTGCGCACCGTTATAAAAAGCGTAATGGGACACCCTCTCGTGCTGTCACATTGCTGGTCACACAAGTCAAAATGCTTCTTTTCAGTGGCAAAGTTGGCAGATACTGTATTTTTTTTCATTCTCCGCTTTGATGAATTGATGAAATTGAATGTCATCTCATCTATCCCTGCACAAAAGTAGTGATACTATGAGCAGGCTCAACTCAAAACAGGCGTAGTAAACTAAGGAAAACTTGGCACTGTTTATTCAAAGCTTTGTACTGCTAAGTACATTCCATATTGTCTGTTCCAGTAATAAAATGACAGTAATAGGAACATAACGTGTTCATTCATTCCTGTTCATTCAAAGTAAACTAAAAAACATATACCTGGCAATATCTCAAAGCTTTGAACTACTAAATATGTGTACTATTATATATTTTGTGTACAACATACACCGCAGGTAAACAGATATTAATCAGACAAAATGGGGTGACGAAATAAAAGCTTTATATCAAAACTTTGTACCTAGAATACATACAGTATGAATCATAAGTAGCCTAATGAGATTTTGTTCTATATAAAATATTATGAGTTTTAAAACTGTTAAAAGGTTTATTTTAACTGACACGTGAATATTTTATTCTCCATGGCAACTTCTCTCATCTTTGATAAGCTTGAACATGAAATGTTACCATTCCACAAAGAATTGGGGGTAATTCCCTTCAGAAGAGAAATGTTACTCACTTGCAATTCCACTGTACACTGGAGACAACTGTTGTCATCCTGAAGCTCAAAGTCCATGAGCAAAGGGCCAATGGGTCCTTTAGTGGATAAGTCCTCTTGCAGTATGATGTGGTTACAACACTACTCCTCTGAAAGTGGTAACAAAAGAAAACTGATTCTCCCCTGTTCTCAGTAGTAACTGAGAGGCATCAAGAAGGGAAATTAATATTACCTAACTAACCTTGGAGGAGGTTTAAGTTAGTTAGGATTGTATAACAATAGGGGCTGAATCGAAGAGCTATAGCATGCCGAGGTGGGGTAAGATATTGATACTTGAGTCCGGGAATCCAAGAGAAAAGAGTTTAGAAATACAAATGAGTATTTGGATTGTTTTGGTGGAGTAAGATGGGTAACAAAGAAACCTTTTATGGTTTATCATTGAAGATATTCAGAGTCCGGACCTCAGTAACTAGCTAAGAGTGTTCTTAGGAGGTTAAACAGACATGACATTATATAATATTGGAGGAGATTCACACAAAGTAAGGTTCCTGGTTAGAAATATCCAGGGTATTACAGGAAGTGGGGTATCCGGTACTGAAGAACACATGCATTAGAAAGAGAGAGGCTTTAGGTTTCAGTCTCTCCATAACTGCGTAATGATATGACTGTGGGAAGATTAAGTTTGGTAACAGAAAAGCCATACAATCACCTGTCAAATTATGTGAAAAACAGCTTTGACACAGCTGCTAAGTTATGATGGATAATATCCCTTGTTTCCTTAACCTTAACTGATAGTATACCCCACATTACCTGGAGATCTGTTTATGCGTCTTACAAATACATGTACAGTAACACTTCTATGCTAATAATATTTAAAGTTTTGTCTTTGCTCATCATGAGGCAAGTTGTCAATTTCTCCATGGGGAACACCAGAGTGAAGTATTAATTTTTTATATAGCCATGTCTCCTTCCTTGTCTAAATGTTTTTGTAACAATCTTAC